>NC_059157.1:138466845-138770962 GCF_019923935.1 Bubalus bubalis | reverse complement strand
ACATGTATTCTCTTGCCTCATGGCTTGTTAGTAAACTATTAGTTCATATGAATTATCAGGCTGAATTATCAGGTAACTGCTGATAATGGACATTGTGACCAAAGGTGGTTTATTAGGTGATGGTGGTTGGGAGGATACTTCAGTTACTCTTTGAATTGTGATAATGTACACATATTTGATTCCTAGAAAATAGTCACCTGAAGAAGCAAGATAATGGGGACATATGATAGACTGAGAAGTTTCAAATTCAGTTACTAATAATATTTAGAGGTACATATATGTTTTCAAAGTGAAGGAACCATGATTCATTTGTTTGAAGTAAGAGTTAGACTTGCTTTAGCTATTCCAACTATGGCCCTGGAGAAGGTTCTTATGTGACTTACTGCCATTTTTAAAAAAGTAACTCACTGTCCAAAACCTTAATCCTACATGGATAAAAGTCCAGATTTTCTACATATCTTAGAACTTTAATATAATTTTAAAACTGTATCTTTCTAATATTTCCAGTTACGTTCATAAATTCCATGCAATTCATATCTATGTCCTTCTCTTCACATCAGTGATTGAGAAATGGTTGGTAAAACTGCAACAGTTGGACAGTCCTGACCTTTTTATCAGCAGTTACAGAATCCTATGGGTCGGATTAGTGAGAGGAGGGAGAAATAGTTGATGTGGGCGAGTATGGAAAAGGTGAATGTGAAAATCTACAGGTATTGGATACCCAGGAAGTTAAGGGAAGATATCAAAGACAGTAATACTTTAAATGTTTTATCCGTGTAAGTTCAATTAATACCTATGTCTATATTGATATCATTCAGAGGCTGAAAAGTATCATGTTTTTGCTGCCCAGAGATTCTGGTATATATGGCATCACATAAAGTTTACTTGGATTGTTGTTTTAAAATAATTAGGATACTGTAAATTACAAAGTTATTTATAAAGTTATATTGATCACTATTCACTGATTAGTGAATAAAACAGCATTTGTACATGTGTTCCTGTAAAGTGTGGTTTACACATCTTTGAGTGAAGCGTAACATGATTTAGGTTGTGGCAAAAAGAAGGATTCACCCAGAAATCAGGCTGAATCTGACTGTTTAAAGCTTTACACAAAAGAAAGTCTAGAGCAGTGACTGTCAAGCCTCACCAGGCATATCAAACTTTGGTAAAAATGTGAACTTCCCAGGGTCCTATGGCCACGAAAACTGGTTCCTTAGTTCTGGTGGGAAAAGACCCCTGCATTTTACAAACACCTCAGGTGGTCTAAGGCAGGTTTCCACTGACCATATTCCATGTTTTGAGGTAACCTGACTTCCCTGGTGGCTCAGATAGTAAAGTGTCTGCCTACAATGAGGGAGACCCAGGTTCGATCTCTGGGTCTGGAAGATCCTCTGGAGAAGGAAATGGCAACCCACTCCAGTACTCTTGCCTGGAAAATCCCATGGATGGAGGAGCGTGGTAGGCTATACAGTCCATCGGGTCGCAAAGAGTCGGACACGACTGAGCGACTTCACATTCGCTTTTCACTTTCAGTCACTAGTTGGACCTAAAGCCGTAATATTTCATGAGGCATTTGAAAAGTGGAAAGAGGAAAAGAAGGAGTGAGGGAGGCAAGAAAGGATAGAGAATTAAGAAAACAGAAAGAAAAGAAAATCCTTGGAATAGTTGGACTAAAAGGCAAAGGTTATCAGTAGAATCTGAAAGAGCACAAGATACTGTCTCTTCTCGACTTAAAATGTCATTTTTCATATTTTTAAGTATATTTTTACTGAGTGGTGTTTCAGACTTTTAAGGAACATAGCAATAGATCAGAAAAAAGTTAATTCCAACTGCAGAGGATATCATTTGGCTATACCGTTATTTTTTTAAGTGCAGATAAATGGTGAGTAGCATTAAATCTGAACATTGTAGCTTAAATGACAGAATCATGTACTGCTATTGAAATTGCTCTCAGATTTAGAATGAAATAAAAGCAATTCCTTTCAATTAGTAATTCCTCATATTTGATAAAAATGAGTGATTTCCTCAACATAGAAATGACTATATGCCTTTAAAACCAGTTCCACATATCAAAATGCTACTAGAGTGTCCATAAATTTAATGAAAATGGTAAGTAATCTTGAACATTGCCAGATGATGGTATCTAAGATTGCAGATGTATGCTAATTAATTGCTTAAGGAAAATGTTTGGTTTTACTCCCTGGATACCAGAAACCTATAATCTTTTATTGTAAGGAAAAATGAAGGTTCTCTTTAAATCCCTTCCCAGAGCCTATCTTAAGAAGACACTTTCTGTTTTGAATAGGAAATGGATGAAAAAAATCTGTCTGTAGGAAGCTACATTTATGGGTGGTCAATAACCTAACCTGACCACTTCAGTGGAAACACAGGCTCCTTCATGTGGGAAGAGACCCTCAAACCAGCATGAAAGAAGATGCATTTTTCCACTCATGCTTCCCATTTTTGTACTGGCCTCAGTGGAATTATACCTTCATATAATATTAGGCATTATATAATATATATATATATATGTCAAAAAAGCTCTAATTAATTGTCTCTTTGACTAGTGTTTTTGTTGCTGTTTGCATCAGATGCCTGACAGAGGAAAAATTACAATTTCACTCTGTATTGAGAATTCCAGCAGACAGAGGCATCTGATTCAGATAAATTAAGCACACATTTGAATGAAAGTCTTTTATTCTAGACATGGCTACTTCATTGCTAGCTGTGACGTTCAGCAGTAGATTCAGAGGCCGAGAGAGAGGAAGTGCTGACCAGTACAAATACATTTCAGTTTGTGAAGTATGTTGGATTATCGGAAAGTCTGTTCAGAATGCATTTCCTAAGTTTTAGCAGATATCCTTACTTTTCCATCAAAAATATCTGGTATTTACTATACACATTACCATGTGTCTCTTAAGGCCTCTTATTAAGTTATCTAAATGTATATTTGCCATTGTATTTATCTCATTTGAAATTCAAACTTTTAAATAAATTTATTTATGTATATCAAAACCCCCAAACTATAAATTCCATGAAATTAGGGACCACATCTTTGAAAAAAACCTAATAAAGTACATCTCACCTAGTTGTTGCCTGTTGAAATAATGAATACTTGATTAGGTTGAGACAGCTTGGGAAATTAAAAAGAACTAGAACAACATATAGGCCTAGAGGTTGGTTTTAGATAAAATTCCCTGATGGCATAGATGGCAAAGAATCTGCCTGCGATGTGGGAGAACTGGGTTCAATCCCTGGGTCAGGAAGATCCCCTGGCGAAGGGACTGGCAGCACACTCCAGTGTTCTTGCATGGAGAATCCCGTGGACAGAGGAGCCTGGCGGGCTACAGTGCATGGGATCCCAGAGTCAGAAATGACTGAGCGACTCATACTTTCACTTTAGTGCCTCATTTAGCTCAGTGTTTTCTTTTTAAGACTTTTGTATATATTTTATTGAAGTATAATTGATATACAACATTTTATTAGTCTCAGATATACATTGTTAATGGAGAAAAGGAAATGGCATCCCACTCTAGTATCCTTGCCTGGGAAATCCCATGCACAGAGGATCCTGGCGGGCTACAGTCTGTGGCATTGCAAAAAAGTTGGACACAACTTAGCGACTGAACAACAATAACAAGTACATCATTAAGAATTCAATATCTGTATATATTGCAAAATGTATATGACAATAAGTCTAGTAAACATCCCTAACCAGAGTTATGCTTTTTTTTTTTTTTATTGTGATGGAGGCTTGGAAGATGTATTCTCTTAGCAACTCAGATATCAATACAGTATTATTAACTAGAGTCGATATATTGTATCTTACATCCCCATGATGTATTTATTTTTTAACTGGAAGTCTGTGCCTTTTAACTTTTTTCACCCATTTGCCTTACCTCCTCAACTACTTTCCCCACCATGAGCATTTTTTTTTAAATTAAAGTATAATTGCTTTACAAAGCTGTGTTGATTTCTGCTATACAACATAAATCAGCTGTAAGAATACATATGTCCCCTCCCTCTTGAACCTCTCTCCTATCCTCATCCATGCCTTCAAAGTTGTCACGGAGCACTGGGTTGAGCTCCGTTTTATGCAGCAACTTTTCACTAGCTATCTCTTTTACACATGGTAATGTGTATGTTTCAGTGCTACTCTCTCAATTGCCCTGATCCTCTCCTTCCAAGCTTGGAGTTTTTGTTAGCTTATTTGTTTTTAGACTCCACATATAAGTGAGGTCATTGGCTTTTGTCTTCCTTTGTCTTAGCTCAGAGTTTTCTGATAATTCCAGCAAAAAGGGTAACTGTTTAATTTTGCTCTAACAGTCCAATGAAAGGAGTACTCAGGATGAGAGATTTATCTGGTTCTGAATGTAAGAATGTGTCAAGCTGGAAGATAGTTGAAAGTATATAGTTTTTTGAAAGGAACAGAAACCATTTTTATGTTTCTTCTTTCTTCTGTTGGCCCTCAGTGAAAATGGATAGTGTGAAATTAGATGTTTATGCACTGAGGATATTACACTGAGGAGCCACCAGAGCCAGAAAGATATTGACCATTGTTTTCCTAGGATTTAACAAAATGCCTGGCATATAAGAAGATCTCAGTAAATGCTGCTCGAGTTGAAATACCTCAATCTCAATTAAAAAGCAAGCTGGAGATAGGTCACTGACTTTTGTTCTTCAAAGCCCTGCTGCTGCTAAGTCACTTCAGTCGTGTCCGACTCTGTGCGACCCCAGAGATGGCAGCCCACCAGGCTCCGCCGTCCCTGGGATTCTCCAGGCAAGAACACTGGAGTGGGTTGCCATTTCCTTCTCCAATGCATGAAAGTGAAAAGTGAAAGTGAAGTCGCTCAGTTGTGTCAGACTCTTCACGACCCCATGGACTGCAGCCCACCAGCCTCCTCCGCCCATGGAATTTTCCAGGCAAGAGTACTGGAGTGGGGTGCCATTGCTTTCTCCGTCTTCAGAGCCCTACTAGTAGCTAAACATGTATAAGATACCTGAATCCCAGATAACATGGTATGGTAGAGTCATGTCTGGACCACCATCTTGATAATATATTGATACAAGCTCTCAATTGTTTCAGACCTGCATGTTTGCTGTTAATACATTTCATTTGGTACAAGAATGGTCTTTATAGAGACCACAAGAGCATACATGTCCTGTTGCTTCAGGTGAGGTGTGAAATACCTAATCATTGTCTTGCTTTGGCTGGAAATTTGGGGGACATTAACTAGAAAATGAAATTTTGAAACTTGGGTGACATTAAAATAAAACATAAATGTTTATTATCCATAGAACTTTTTATTTTCAAACAGTCATGGCAGTTAACTGAAATCCATGAGAAATAAATTGCTGAACAGAACCTTTGGCTTATATTTTAATCAAATGAAGACTGTTTGGAAGATCCACCGGGTGAGGCAGCGCCAGCTGCAGCCAGCGGGGCTGGGTAAGGAAACAGGGGACTGTGATCCTGGGGGCAAGGGCATGGGAAGTTGCCTCCCTCTCATGGAAGGCATTCCTCAAGAAAGTCCCCTGGTCTGCATTAAACAGGATGACAGTTTGATTTGACTGACTGGCTAGCTCTTTAGTCTGAATTGAACACGTAGGCAATAGAAGGGTCTTTACTGTGTCTTCAGGGTGGGCCTGTGCTAACGATTGAGCAAATATGATTTAGAATGGAATATGCATGAGTGCTCAGTCACTCAGTCGTGTCCAATTCTTTGAGACCCCATGGACTGTAGCCTTCCAGGCTCATCTGTCCATGAAATTCTCTAGGTACGAATACTGGAGTGGGTTGCCATGTCCTTCTCCAGGTGATCTTCCTGACTCAGGGGTCCAATCTGCAAGTTCTACATTGATACATTGACAGATGGATTCTTTACCACTGACTCACTGCACTATAGTCTGAACTAAAATGAAGCAAAATTTCTAGAATTACAAATGACTTCTGTACTATCTTGGCTATGTTCTCTTTATCTCTGTAGGCAGGCAGGATTTCTGGGAAAATGCCTAAGTGATTACTGGATTTGTCCAATGATGTCTTGACTAAACAAAATTTTGTTTCTTTTTTAAGGGGAATTTATTTTTCTACTTTTGCTATAGAAAAATGTTTTCACTTGGAGATTGTGTGTGTGTGTGTTAGCATGCTGCAGCTTCTTAGTTCCCTGAGGCCAACCAGAGGGTCCAGCATAGGATTCTTCAGTGTTTGGGGTGAGCCCATATGGCTTCAGAGGTAGCAGAATGACTGCTCTTTTATTCCCCCACTGAGGCCCTGCAGCTTGCTTTAAGGATTTTATTGTTTGGCTTTTAGTTGGCTTCTCTAAAAGTAAAGTTTTGAAGTGGGTTTTAAAGCTTATAATCTCACTAAGTATCTAGTTTATTTCTTTGCACAAAGGGCTTTTGGCTGAATAATGTCTGGAAATTTCCTTTATCCTTTGGAAGCTTTGTCTTTGGTTCTTTATCACACAGGGAGACAGAGAGGATATAGGAAAGTAGGTGAAAGAGGAAGTGAACCAGATCGGAGTTTGAGGACATTATGTCAGTTACATCATATTACTATGAAATAACCCAAATCCCGAGGTCAACAGAGCCTGGCACATGAAGGAACTCAACTTGTTAACTGCAAAAATGTATACATTATGGATTTAAAATATTGTAAGCTAAGGAGATGCTTTAAAAAAATTTATCAACATAATGAAAATTAGCATAGTAAAAATAATATTCAAAGGTTTTATTATAAATTATTTAAATGATGGAGTCATGTGTAATTTTAGCTGTTTGTGTTCTCTATTTATATAGAACAAGACAGTATTTAACATCTGTGTTTTGTTTTATTGTGGAGTTTTTGTTCTTAGTAAAAGATAAATACTTACAAATATTGTAAATGTTTTTAAAGTAGTCTTTTATGCATATTAGGATGTCCTGGTCATCTGTGAAAGCCTAGTTTTCTTAAACAGTCATGACCTGGTTTCAGATATAATATTTTCTTACTTCAGCTACATATCCTGTCTCTTGGATTGCAGACTTTGGGCAGTGACTATCTTACGCTATTGGACAATCAAGAGAACCTCCACGGTGTATAGACTGTCAGCTTTTTCACTTTTAAAAGAAGATCCTTGACACGTTTTGGTCTGAGACTTGTTTGATAATGTGCTGGCTCTTTTCTCAGAACATTGTCTTTTGTTGTTGTTTAGTCACTAAGCCGTGACTGACTCTTGCAACCCCATGGACTGTAGCCTGCCAGTATCCTGTGTTCATGGTATTTTCCAGGCAAGAATACTAGAGTGGGTTGACATTTCCTCCTCCAGTGAAACTTCCTGACCCAGGGATTCAACCCATGTTTCCTGTATTGGCAGGCGGGTTCTTTACCACAGAGTCACCAGGAAAGCCAAAATGTCTTTAATGAATAAAATAAAATATTAAAAATTACAAGGAAAACCAATTATATGGAAATACAAAATATCAAAATATTTTTAAATGTAAAGCTTAAGATCATGTGGGCATTCTTATTAACACACTGAATAACAACATCTCAGTTCCGTTCAGTCGCTCAGTCGTGTCTGATTCTTTGCGACCCCATGTATCACAGCATGCCAGGCCTCCCTGTCCATCATCAACTCCCGGAGTTCACCCAAACTCATGTGTGTCAAGTCGGTGATGCCATCCAGCCATCTCATCCTCTGTCGTCCCCTTCTCCTCCTGCCCCCAATCCCTCCCAGCATCAGGGTCTTTTCCAATGAGTCAACTCTTCACATGAGGTGGCCAAAGAATTACAGTTTCAGCCTCAGCATCAGTCCTTCCAGTGAATATCCAGGACTGGTCTTCTTTAGGATGGACTGGTTGGATTTCCTTGCAGTCCAAGGGACTTGCAAGAGTCTTCAACACCACACTTCAAAAGCATCAATTCTTCAGTGCTCAGCTTTCTTCACAGTCCAACTCTCACATCCATACATGACCACAGGAAAAACCATAGCCTTGACTAGATGGACTTTTGTTGGCAAAGTAATGTCTCTGCTTTTCAATATGCTATCTAGGTTGGTCATAACTTTTCCTTCCAAGGAGTAAGCGTCTTTTAATTTCATGGCTGCAATCACCATCTTCAGTGATTTTGGAGCCCCCCAAAATAAAGTCTGACACTGTTTCCACTGTTTCTCCATCTATTTCCCATGAAGTGATGGGACCGGATGCCATGATCTTTGTTTTCTGAATGTTGAGCTTTAAGCCAACTTTTTTACTCTCCATTTTCACTTTCATCAAGAGGCTTTTTAGCTCCTCTTCACTTTCCGCCATAAGGGTGGTATCATCTGCATATCTGAGGTTATTGATATTTCTTCCGGCAATCTTGATTCCAGCTTGTGCTTCATCCAGCCCAGCATTTCTCATGATGTACTCTGCATATAAGTTAAATAAGCGGGGTAACAATATACAGCCTTGAGGTACTCTTTTTCCTATTTGGAACCAGTCTGTTGTTCCATGTCCAGTTCTAACTGTTGCTTCCTGACCTGCATATAGGTTTCTCAAGAGGCAGGTCAGGTGGTCTGGTATTCCCATCTCTTTCAGAATTTTCCACAGTTTATTGTGATCCACACAGTCAAAGGCTTTGGCATAGTCAATAAAGCAGAAATAAATGTTTTTTTTTTACTCTCTTGCTTTTTCGATGATCCATCTGATGTTGGCAATTTGATCTCTGGTTCCTCTGCCTTTTCTAAAACCAGCTTGAACATCTGGAAGTTCACAGTTCACGTATTGCTGAAGCCTGGCTTTCATCTACAAGTGGTCTAATAGCAATCATCATTTCAAAGTTCTGATGAGTATAAATATTAATAATATTTTGGCATATCTGTAATGATTATCATGTGATATGACATTACTGATGCTTTCTATTGATAATAGAATTACAGTACTTGTAATACTGCCGTGGTTTATTGCCTGC
This sequence comes from Bubalus bubalis, assembly GCF_019923935.1. Lineage (NCBI taxonomy): Eukaryota > Metazoa > Chordata > Mammalia > Artiodactyla > Bovidae > Bubalus > Bubalus bubalis. The sequence goes on along the minus strand of NC_059157.1, from coordinate 138,762,027 downwards.
ATTCAAAATGAAACACAATGCAAAATTGCAATTAGAGGATAGTGATGATAGACATATAATCTTTTTCCTTATTCAAGTTCACAGACTTAAGTTATAAACCCCTGTCATAGAGCAGCAGTAACAGCATGATCTCCACTGTGTAAAAAGGTAAAGTTTTATTACTCAAATGTTTCTAATAAGATGTATATTTTGAGTAATACATTTGCACAGATCTATCCCCATCTCTTGATTATTCCCTTTGTGACTAGTAGAGTGTTTTTGAAAGATAATGAAAGGAGGGAGCAATCTGATTATAAATAAAGAAAATCTAACCCAAGCCCTAAGACAGTGCCGTTTTTAACTAGTGGATTTTGAAGCATTTAAGGCATACGTGCTCTAAGGCAGTGCTCTACAGTCATGGTTAGTAAGTTTAGCAGATCATTGGGTTTTGGTTTTCAAAGACTAAGGAGTATTGGGGAATAAACCATGTCTTCTCAGGTATTCCTGTAGTAGAGCAAAGAGTTTTCACAAGCTTCCACAGTCCCTGTCAGACTTTGCCATCTAGGACATGAGTGCCACAAGAAAAGTGCAAAAGATGTTTGGATACTGCAGGAATGTGTGATTTGGTTGAGCTGGGTTCTAAACTGAATGTGTGTCCCCCCAAAATTCATGTGTTGGAATCTTAACTCCTAATGGTGGTGGTGTTAGTAGGTGGGACCTTTGGGAAGTGATTAGGTGAGATGGAGCCTTCATGAGTGGGATAAGTGCCGTTAGAAAAGAAACTCCACAGAGCTTCCCAGCTGCTTCTACCATATAAGGATGCAAAGTCTGTGACCTGGGAGAAAAGCCCTCACCAGCCCTATTGGGTCTGACTTCTGGCCTCAAGAACTATGAGAATGAAATTTCTGTCATTTTTTTATGATCCACAACCTGTGGCACTTTGTTAAAGCAGCCCTAACAATCTGAGACACACCAACAGAAATTCATGAATCCACAACTATTTGTTGCACATATGGCAGTGACTTTCAGCTCCCTCTCACCTCCATTCAAACTTGACTTTCCAGGCAAAATCTGTGTGTGAAATGTTCATTCATAAGATCTGTACTTAAATCCTGACTCTGCAGTATATGCTGAATATCCTTCACCTTTGGACTATTCATTTATAAAATCTGGTCAGCCTTCTAAAAAGATTTGTTTAAAGCATCAGATGTAATAATGTACACAAAAGCCATTTATTGTAACTTGTGAAACACAATGCAAATATGGGTAATAAGATGATAGTAAACATAAACATACTGAACATTGTATTTGCAAATGAAAGCTAATGTAGCAAGACTTTTTATTTATTCAAAACAATTTTAAACAAAAAACATGGCATCACTATTTTTTAATGAGAAAACACTTTGGTTTTAGCCTTTCATAGTCCAAAAATATTCCTAATAATATCCTACATTTTACAGCATTGTATTTTCCATTGGTTTTAAGATATTAAACAGGCTAGGAATACTAGATGTTAGGAAACTTCTTTCTAAAATTATGACAGTAAGTCCAGTATTTTAATTGAATGTTTTATCTAATGGAATGACAGACTTATTTTCATATGATTAGCAAGCAAAAACTCAGACGTGACTTTGTAAATCAAATCTTACTACTCAATATGAAATTAGAAGACACTTACAAAGAATTTAGTGCAGGTCTGTCTGGGATAGATAAGAGGTTTTAAAGTTTAACATGTGCCTGAAAAGCATCTCAAAAAATTCCTGAGAAAAATTTAAAAATGAAGATAGTGATTGATAAATGTGATAATATTCTAAGTATAGTAACAGTGCTGAGGAGCTGAAAAATCAAATTGATTCCCCTGGAAGGCAGGAACATATTAAGAAATGTCAAGTAGGTAGGGGTTCTTGGAGGAAACAAGATTTTTGAATAGTAGGTTATGATGCTTGTGGAAATGGGTAATTTTGACAGCACATTTGTGTTGGTTCTGTATCAGAGCAGGTTAAATCACTTTTATAAAATACCTTTTCCTCTTTGTAACTTAATCACTGACTATTTACATCTCACAGTTTAAATTGTTTGGGGAGCTTCATTTTATTTAAAAATTTAATTCTGATTCATTAAAATAATGTTCAGGTGTTTGCATGTATAAAATTGAAATAGTACCTTTCAATTTAGAACAACTAATGAAAGGACTAAAATTAGACAATAAGTGAAAATTTTTAGTGAGATAGTGTTGATTTAAATTGCCATGAAAGAAATATAGAGCATTGCTAAAAATAGTGTAATTTTAAAAGGTATTATATGATTCCAGAGCTAGGTCAAGAAAACATTAGATAAGCCTGGGGCATCTTGTGTTGCCAGAAAATAAAAAAGTTCTAAAAAAAATAGGGTTTATCCAAAAGACATAGAAGCTAACCTGAAATAGCTCCCAGTGGCTGAAAGTAGACCAACTTAACCAACAAAATGAATAGCATAAATAAATATATAAAACAAATGAATAATTTTTAGATTATACCCAAAACCTTAAATAAATAATCTATAAATCCATACTGACAAAAATACATAAGTAGGTAAATGCATGAATGGGGTTGAAGTGACACCTTTTTCTAGAGAAGAATTTCAGTGAATAAGTGTAGAAAGAATGAATAAGAAAATCACCATTAAACCCCAAATTAATAATTGCTTTATTCAAGATCCACCAGTGAATGCTAAAATTGGTGAGTAAAAGTTTAAACAGAAACTGGATATTTGTATAGTCTCAAAGTATCCTCTCACCAAATGTGAAATTACAAAGCGAAAAAAATAGCATTATGATAGAGAATCCTGCCAGATACTGTACTACGTTAACCAAGTGATCAAGGTTAACAGCATCAGCAGTACAGAATCATATGACATACCTCCACTCCACTCACTGAGAAGGGCATAAAACCTGTCTAATATATCTTTGCTAATAATACAGAAACTGAAACTAATCATGAGAAAACATTAGACAGACCAACTCATGAGTCAGTCATGAGTTTATGAAATAACTGACCATTACTCTTCAAAGGTGTGAAGATCATAAAAGATAAGGAAAGACTGAGAAACCGTCAGAGAAGGGAGGAGGCTAAAGAGACATGACAATTAAATGCAATGTAGGGTTTTGGACTGGATTCTGAAAAAGAAAAATTATGTTAGTGAAACAAATTGGAAAACTTGGATAAATTCTGTACTGTAGGTAATAGTACTCACCCAGATAAATTTTTTACTTTTGACAAATGTTCCATGGTTATATAAGATGTCAACATAAACAGAACTTGAGTGTAGGATATATGGGAACTGCTATTTTTGAAACTCTTCTATTAAGTCTAAAATTATCTCAATATAATTTTTTTAAAAAGCTGTTATAATAAAACTGGCATATACAAGTGTATATGATTAACAGTTATGCAGCAATATATGTCATGCACCATTTTAAATGCTTTACCTTTACTAGCTGGATAATGTTTAACATATTTTAACTGCTATTAACATACCCATTTTAAAAATGGGAAAACTGAGGCAAAGAGGGGATACATTTTTTCCCAGTCATCCGTTTTGATAATGGTGGACTTAGGACTTCAACTCAAGATTGTAACTCTAGAATCTGAACTCTTAAACCACTGTCCAGTGGCCAAGATAAATGACTTACCTATAAAAAAAATACAGCTACTTCAGTGGTGTCACTTTTGTTTTAAGCGCCTTGGGAATTTATTTTAGAGTTTATACCACTTTAAAAAGTTAACCTGTGTATGCTAGCTAATGTTTGTACTTTGAAAATGTCTTTGGTATTTAAAAATTATTTAGGGTCACTAAGCTAGGTAGTTTTAAATAAAAAGTAAGGTGTGGTTTCTTAGTAATGACCCCAGCCATCTTTTGTCTTTTTATGGGTATTATTTTTAAATTTTAAAGAGATTTAATTTTTATCACCTTTCTCTAATAAAATGCATGACATGGATACTGATTTGTAACCGGATTTTTCACCAAACTTATAGCATAAATATAATAGCAATAAATACTAATCTGCGTCACTTGCAATAAGAGAAGCATTTAAATCTATGAATGTTTTAAATTTCATACAATCAAGTATGTGGGTTTGGATATTTGGTGTTTTTTTAAGAAACAATACTGCTATGAAGACCCTTGTATATATACAGATGACCCTTGAATAATGAGGTTAGGGCTGCTGACACCCCATACAGTCAAAAATCAAGTATAATATATAGTTAGCCTTCTGTATCGGAGAAGGTGATGGCACCCCTCTCCAGTACTCTTGCCTGGAAAATCCCATACACAGAAGAGCCTGGTGAGCTGCAGTCCATGGTGTCGCGAAGAGTCGGACATGACTGAGCGACTTCACTTTCACTTTTCACTTTCATGCATTGGAGAAGGAAATGGCAACCCACTCCAGTGTTCTTGCCTGGAGAATCCCAGGGACAGGGGAGCCTGGTGGACTGCTGTCTATGGGGTCGCACAGAGTCAGACACGATTGAAGCAACTTTGCAGCAGAAACAGCAGCAGCCCTCTGTATATACAGTTTCTCTGGATTCAAAGTTCCAAACCTGTGGATCCAACCAAGCTTAGGTGGTAGAAATGGAAACAAATATGTTTATATGTAGACCATTACAAATTTGTGTTACTCAAGGATCAGCTGTAATTTCTTGGATCATTTTCCATTTATACATTTATTAATTCATCTTTTTTCTCATTCATTCTTTCAAGTATATTTATTTTTACCACTACACTAAAGTCTTTGACTGTGTAGATCATGACAAATTGTGGAAAACTCTTGGAGAGATGGGAATACCAGACCATCTAACCTGTCTCCTGAGAAACCTGTATGCGAGTCAAGGAGCAACAGTTAGAACCCTATATGGAACAACTGATTGGTTCAAGATCGAGAAAGGAGTATGACAGGGCTGTCTGCTGTCACGCTGTTTGTTTAACCTATATGCTGAGCACATGGTGAGAAAAGCCGGGCTGGATGAGTTACAAAACTGAATCAAGAAAGTTGAGTGAGACATCAACAACATTAGATATGTGGATGGTACCACTCTAATGGCAGAAAATGAAGAGGAACTAAAGAGTCTCTTGATGAGGGTGAAGGAGGAGAGTGAAAGAGCCAGGGTTAAGACTAAATATTAAAAAGGAAAACAAAACAAAACTAAGATCATGGCATCAGGCCCCATTCAGTTCAGTTCAATTCAGTTCAGTCGCTCAGTCATGTCCGACTCTGCGACCCCATGAATCGCAGCACGCCAGGCCTCCCTGTCCATCACAAACTCCCAGAGTTTACCCAAACTCACGTCCATCGAGTCAGGGATGCCATCCAGCCATCTCATCCTCTGTCGTCCCCTTCTCCTCCTGCCCCCAATCCCTCCCTGCATCAGGGTCTTTTCCAATGAGTCAACTCTTCGCATGAGGTGGCCAAAGTATTGAAGTTTCAGCTTCAGCATCAGTCCTTCCAATGAACACCCAGGACTGGTCTCCTTTTGGATGGACTGGTTGGATCTCCTTGCAGTCCAAGGGACTCTCAAGAGTCTTCTCCAACACCACAGTTCAAAAGCATCAATTCTTCGGCGCTCAGCTTTCTTCACAGTCCAACTCTCACATCCATACATGACCACTGGAAAAACCATAGCCTTGACTAGATGGACCTTTGTTGACAAAGTAATATCTCTGCTTTTCAATATGCTATCTAGGTTGGTCACAACTTTCCTTCCAAAGAGTGTCTTTTAACTTCATGGCTGCGATCACCATCTGCAGTGATTTTGGAGCCCAAAATAAAGTCTGACACTGTTTCCACTGTTTTAGGCCCCATTACTGCATGGCAAATAGAAGGGGAAAAGGTGGAAGTAGTGACAGATTTCCTCTTCTTGGGCTCCAAAATCACTGTGGACGGTGACTGTAGCCATGAAATCAGAAGACAATTGCTTCTTGGCAGGAAAGCAATGACAAATCTAGACAGTGTGTTGAAGAGTGGAGGCATTACACTGTGGAAAAGGTCCATATAGTCAAAGCTATGGTCTTCCCAGTGGTCATGTACAGTTGTGATAGCTGGACCGTAAAGAAGGCAGAACCCCAAAGAATTGATGCCTTTGAACGGTGTTGCTGGAGAAGACTCCTGAATGTCACTTGGATGGCAAGGAGATCAAACCAGTCAATGTAAAGCAAGATCAACCCTAAATATTCACTGTAAGGACTGATGCTGAAGCTGAAGCTCAGTATTTTGATCATCTGATGCAAAGAGACGACTCGTTGGGAAAATCCCTGATGCAGTGACAGATAGAGGGCAGAAGGAGAAGAGTGTGTCAGAGGATGAGATGGCTGGACGGCATCCCTGATGCAATGAACATGAACTTCGGCAAACTCCAGGAGATGGTGAGGGACAGGGAGGCCTGGTGTGCTGCAGTCCATGGGGTCACAAAGAGTCAGACACAACTGAATGTCTGAACAATAACACTAGTGTTAGACACTATACTTTGTGCTAGAAGTATAGCAGACAAAAAAGAAGTTATCCTCTATACCCTAGCATGTGTGCTAAGTTACTTCCGTCATGCCTGACTGCAACACTATGGACTGTAACCCGCCAGGCTCCTCTGTCCATGGGATCCTCCAGGCAAGAACACTGGAGTCGGTTGCCATGCCCTCCTCCAGGGACATCTTCCTGACCCAGGGATCTAACCTTCATCTCCCTCAGCTCCTGTGTTGCAGGTAGGTTCTTCACAGCTGAGCCACCCAGGAAGCCTATCCTTTACCTTTAAGGATCTCATATTCTTTAGGATAAATGCCTGCAAGTAGAATTTTGAGTCAAAATTCTATGGATATTCCAAAAGTATATGGATATTAACATATTTTGACTGATTTGCCACATTATTGTCTAAAGAAGTTGTGGCAATTTACAATCAGAAATATCTTAAACAGTCCTGGGAAATTGATTCTCCAATATTTTCTTCTCTGTTTTTTAGATTGAATGATTTCTGTTGATCAATTTTAAAATTCACTGAATTTTCGTGATATAATAACTTAGAAATTTTATCTTAGATATTATATTTTTCAGTTCAAAAAGTTCATGTTTTGGACAGTGTCTATTTCCCAGCTGATTTACCTTATTATTCAATTAATACTGAGTATAGTGTCTTTAAATCCTTGAGCAGAGTTATAATAGCAGTTTAAAATCCTCATCTATTCAATTTTACCCTGCAGTACTTCCAAATCAGTCTTCATTAGTTGCCTCTTTATTGAGTATAGATCACATTTTCCTATTCTTTTAATATAATTTGGATTATATCAATGAACATCATGAATGGCATATTGTAGACTCCTGATTTTGTTATGTTCTTCCAAAGATATGCATACCTTTGCAGATGTTGTCCAGTGTCTTCAGATAGTTTTGTGTGGTTTTAATTGCCAGAATTTATAGTTGTCACATTTGAGATAGTTATTCCAATAAGAGCCACGTGGCCATGGCCAGAAGCATAATTTCCATGTAAACTGGTTCTTGAAAGCATTTTTCAGATGTATTTTAAAATGCTTTGAACTTTAGTATTTTGCAGACAGACCATCACTGCATAGATAGATTCTCTAGACTTTGTTTAAATTTAATTACTTTGTGCCCATAGTCTATAACTAAATATGATTTTTTCTTTCTAATTTTTAAACCTATTAATGTGTTTAATAATCCAAAGAGGTTTTCTTTCTCATGAAATTAGATCAATATTAAAAAATGATAACGTTTCATTGCCTTTACAAAGAATTCCTGCTCTGTAGTTGACAAGAATTTTCTAGGGGAGATAGAATTATAAATAGATTTTTTAAAAATTAAAAATAAGGCAGAAAAATCAGACAGAAGAAATCAACTTCGATTTATGACTTTTTTTTCCTTGAACCCAATTTCTATTTCTGGGCATGCTAAAACCACCTGTCCTAATCTTAAAGTTTTACCCTTATGTGCTATTTGTAATGCAGCATATTAGAATATAGATTGTTTCAGATTTATGGCCTGCCCTACATCTGTTCATAGTGATCTTCAGGTAAAAAATAGAAATATAGTACTTTCTGTACTGTCTACTAATATATTGTTAACAGTGAACGATAGGAAGTCTGATTTAGGTTACTTAATAAGGAATGACTAACTTTGCCATGAGCTGAAATTTTTATACCCACATATACCCATAACACACAGAGGAAACTGAAAGAAAGTTTCCTGCATATATATATACACACATACATACATACATAAGACCCTACATTCTATCTGTACACTTATTTTTATCTCATATAAATTAAAATCAGATCAACACATATATAATCTACCAATGCAATAAAAGTCAGCTGAACTGTCACACTGTTCAAGGAATCTGAAGATCAGCCCTATGGAATCTAGCAAATATTAATGTTTTACTGTGAAATTATGTTATGCCTTTTCCGCTGACCTCAATTTTATTCTTAAAACTGGTTTCTAAAATCAACTCCCCACACAATGTAGAACAATATTCATATCCTGTATTCTGTTATTTTTTCATAAATATATTATATCTGTCCAGCTCATTTGAAGCACTTTATTTAAAGGAAAGTAAAAGTATTTGTATTAGGTATAGTATGTGATTGAGAAGTGAAAGAATGCATTTATTTTCACTGCTATATTATAGTTTGAAAGTAAAGGAAATATTTTAAGGTATATTGCAAAGCTAAAATATTTAACATGATAAATGCTATATGGTCAGCCTAGAAATAGATCCTGTTACATGTAAGAATCTGATATATGTGTCATATTAAATACATGATAAATAGGAATTTTAAATCATTAATAAAAGAAAGGTCATTCAATAAGTGATTAAGGGATAATTATCTAAAGGAAATAAAATGTATGTCACCCATTGTCAATTCACTAAATATTCAGTTAAACACTTGAATATTTTTAAAATGTTAAAAATCAAAACTCAGGAAACAGAGAAAACACAGGGAAGAAATAAACTGCAGAGAAAAATTTAATTTTTTGAGATATAACTTTTAGCAAATATTAAAAAATACATATCTTAATTACCAAAGCATTCAGATATTGAAATATATTAAATTTCAGAAGATAAATGGACAAAGACATTATATAATCACTACTAAAAATGTAATTAATTAATCTATAAGAAAAATTCAACCCTTCTATATTTAAAGACCTGTACATTGAAATAACATTAAAGATCTATTTCCAGTCCCCAAATCAGTAACTGTTACATAATAATAATAACATCATATAGTAAATGGTATACTGTGATTGGTAAAACATTTTTTAGAGAGTAATTGGAAATTTGTACCAGAAATCATATACATAATAACCTTACTTATTATTATTTCCTTTCAAAGAATGCATTAATAGGAAAGAATCCAAAATATGAAAAAAATATACTGTATGGATTTTTTTTTTCCAATGTTACTTAAGACAGAAGTATTTCATATCACCTAGAGGCCATAGCTCAGACAGTAAAGAATCTGCCAGCAATGTAGGAGACCCAGGTTGGATCCCTGGGTCTGGAAGGTCCTCTGGAGAAGGGAATGGCATCCACTCCAGTATTCTTGCCTAGAGAATTCCATGGACAGAGGAACCTGGCAGGGTATAGTCCATGAGGTCATAAAGAGTTGGACACGACCGAGTGACTAACGCTTTCACTTTCACTAGAAGCCATCAATAGTGAATTATTCAGGTTAAGTTATGGTACATCCACATAGGCTCCTATGCAGCCATTACAAATAGTGGTCACTAAACCCCGTAAGGTCATGGCCTCTTGTTTATTATATAATGCAAAATGAAATATCAGCATATAAAATGATAAAAACAGAATTATTATATCAATGTAAAAGAAGGACACTTAAAAATAAAATGAAAGTAAATACCTCCAAACTGTGAAATTATGTGCATTATGGAGACACCATGAGTAATTTTTTACTCCCTTCTTCTACTGCTCAAATTTACTCTTATTTGAATATTACTCTTGAACTACAAAAACAACAGCAAAGTATACAATTTTAAAAATTTGCATCTTAGTACCAGATATACCCTAATGTGTATTCTACATTTTTAATAGTTTCATCAGTTTTACCAATTATTATTTGTCTTTCCTTATGAGGACAAAGGAGCGTCACTGATAGCTCAGTTGCTAAAGAATCTGTCTGCAGAATGGGAGCCTTGAGTTCAATCACTGGCTTGTGAAGATTTCCCTGGAGAAGGGCAAGGCTACCCACTCCAGTATCCTGGTTTGGGAAATTCCATGGACTGTATAGTCCACAGGGTCGCAAAGAGTCAGACACGATTGAGTGATCTTCACTTTCGTGTTTACCTTCACTTTCATGAGGACAAAGAGTATTCAACAGGAGGCAAGTGCAGACAACCCTCTGGTTCTCAAGATTTCCATAGCACATAAATTATAAACAGCCATTCCTTTCTCCAGGGGACCTTCCCAACCCAGGGATCAAACCTGAGTCTCCTGCTAAAGGCAGAGTCTTTACCATCTGAGCCACCAGGGAAGCCTCCTTAAACTGTACATAGAGCAAAAATATTTTAGAAGCAAAAATAATTTTAATAATTCATTTTACCAGTAAAATCTAAAATATGGATGAGTCTAAAGATCAAAATGACAGACAAAATTCTTCAGCTATATAAATATAGACTTGGTGTCTCAACTCAGGAAATTCCTGGATAAAAAGTCGCGTCCTGCCTTCACAGTAAGTGAAGTAATATGTGCATGACCAGAGACAATTCAAACTAATAAAAATACCCGTCAACCCCCTGCATGCTTTTGCAATCATGCCATGTTTATGATTCTCCTCATACTGCAAAATAGACTAAACATAGAAGAATTCAAGGAAAAATGTATTTTTAAAAATAAGGCTCTCTTATCTGATTAGATTTCACAGTTTTTCAGAGACAAATGTTTTTATACTTCTTTGTCACCAGAATAAGTCTTGAGATATTAGCCATCCAGTGTGTATATCAAAAGTTGAATAGTCAAAATTCATCATTACCATTTATTTCTTAAGGCATAGATTCTTCATCTCATTTCGGGCAAAATGCATTTCTTCATAATCTTTAAACAATATTGTTTTGGAAAGATTGAAGACACCATCCAAGAGTGGGAATATATACTTTTCTGATTCTCAGAACTTGATCACATTTAAGAAACTTTAATTGGGGGGACTCTAGTTTCGTTTCTTAGATCACAGTAGCTTTGGAAGCCTAAAGAGTTCAAAATTCACATCTCATACATATTTTCTCAATTTTGTTTCCTTATCTTCTTTCACCACTGGAGCTAAATGCTGACTGTAAAGTCAGAATCCAGTCAAAATGTGGACTTAACATGTTTAGTAATCATGATAAAATTATTTGGTAAATTTTGTCTAAAATATCAAATATTGTATATTTAGAGCTGGAACAAGTCATGAAAATTGTCACCTAGTTACCATTCTCCACCTCACTAAAATTTTGAAAGCTTTAAGTGACTTACTGAAGGACCGTAGCTAATTAGAGGCAATGTTCTGACAGAAAACCCATATCGCTCAACTCCTGTTCAGTGCTCTATGCAATACTTTATGTTGCTACTGAGGACAATTTTAATTCTAATTTTCCATGGTTAGATTTAAAGCACAATCATTTTCAAAATATACTAGGGAAACATATATTTTTTTTTATTTCTAAAGATAACCAGCTCCAAAGTAGATTTTCCCATTTTATCTTATTTTAATAACTATTTTTAAATTATTAATCTGCTTTTATAAAAATGTCACTCTGAAGATTCAAAACAAAAATAACATTGCAGAAACACTTTGACCGCTACTGTCATCACCAAAATATGCATTCTTTTCAATGAAGTAATTTATAAACTTTAGTTAGAACTTTCTAAGTGATTTTTTAACTGATCTAAGTATATCTCACTCCTTAAGGTAATGCAGATATTTAGCATCAGTAGAAAATATTTACTGCCAGTGACAGTGGAACATGTTGGTGTATGTGATCGGCATACACGAGGCAGGGAATAAAATCTTTGTGATTCACAATACCCTCTTTATTCTATTCCCAGGACTCTCAATTATCAGCATATCTGAACCTCCCAGTCCGATAATAATTGATTTAATAATAGCTATCCTAAAGCAAAATAAGATACTGAAGTGCTTCTTAATATCACAGATAAACTAAATAGTGTTGAACATATTTTTGTGTTATGCTCATTTCAATATAGGCTAATCTTTTAAATATATAGTGAATGTATATTATACTATGCAATTTTATGAATATGATTCCTCAGAACTTCTAAAATAGTAGATAGCAGAAAGTTTTTATGAAGTGTGTTTTTCTCTACATTATATTACTACATGGTTTTTTTTTTTTCAGGTATTGAAGAGGGCATTGTGATTTTGAGGAGTATTTCAACTCTGCAATGTCCCAATTAAAACCAAGACTCAGAAGTCAGCCCTCCTTTCAATACCTCATTTGTCATTTGTGCATGGATTATTGACAGCAAATCATTTACAAGACATGCACAAAGACAGGGTTGTCATGAGTTAGTTGTTAATCAACTGCTCTGGCTGGAAACTTCCTCTGATTAGGGCAGAATACTACATTTCACAACAGCTATAGAAATATTTTGTTTGTATTCACTATTTGCATGTAGAATCATTTTGAAACTAAAATTGAAGGCTTCTAATTTTGTGCAGAATGACAGCTATGTATTTCCATAAATGTCTGAGCATTTTGATATGAAACTGTTATTTCTCATCCGAAGTCATAATTGTTCAGTGTGAAAGTAGGACATGGGGATGAATAATAATAATAATTTGCTTTTCTGAGATCATGGCAATAATAAGCATAATTTTCAGAGCTGCATATAAGCAAAAGGAGCTTTGACTATAGGCAGTATGACAAGATGGTTATTGAGGGGAGGCTTGTGAATTGCTGACAGGTGAGTTACCCATCTTTGAGGCCATCTTGCTTCTCTGTCCTTTTTTCTATATAACTGCAGTCTCTAGCCAGCTACCTGCCACTGCTTTACTGGAGACTGCGACAAAGCAAGCAAAATAGAGCCAGAGTAGGAATCCCAAAGGGGTAATATAATACGTTTTATTATAAAGCTTGATGGTATGACCATTTAGTTGTGACATGCCAATTTTTTAAGCAATCTGTTTCTATTTAGAAGGATCCATTTCTCTGGGTTGTCAAGGATCCATTTCTCTGGGTTGTCAAGAAGTAAAAAGATTCTTTTTTGTTGTTGTTAAATGATGTTTTAAATCCTGCCAATTTTATGTTTAAAAAAGGTAGCTAAGATGGTTGAGACTGAAAGACAGTGAAACATGAAAAGGAATAAAAGAACCCAGCAAACATAAGGTCTGGCAACAGCCATGATAGTTGTTTGGCTGCCAGTAGCAGTAATAAGGACTAGTTGTACTGGTTGAGAAAGCTGTTTAATTCAGAAGCATCCAACAAAATACACACCCTTTGAAAGAGATATGGTATATAAATTTACACTTTGAAAAGCACCATCACTAACTCCAATTCTGAATGACTCAAAAAAAAAAAAATTTGAATTCTTCAATCTCATAGAGATAAGAAAGAGCATGTCGAATTGCAGAAATCAGGAGAGATTTTGCCAAAAATAAAATGTTCATTGTTTTTGTGTATGTGTACATGAGCATGTGTCTGTATGGGTTTAAGTAAAATTGTATGAGTTTATTTGGGCTCGGTATCATTTTTCTGGTGACGAAGTAATCATTTTCAGTTACTCCACTTAGCTATAACGTCTATAGAGTAGAAATCTGCAACCAAGCTGTCCCCTTTAGCATTCTGTGTTAACCTGGACTGTGAGAGGAAATTCCCTTTTAAAAGTGATAGTATTACCATTCACACAGGAAACTGTCTTTCATGTGTTCAGACCCCAAAACTGACCCTTATTCCTGGGACCTAGCCTTTAGATTTTCAGAGAATGGTGAGAGGTTTGTTCAGAACCACCCACACATGCTTGTCTGTTTCTTGAGTGATCAACAGAATGCATTGTGAAAAGGCTGTCTGGATCAGAGATGGAGCCTGTGCCTTGGATACAGAGATGTGAGATGCTCCTCAGTGCAAAATCTCACTGACGTTTATGGATATTGCATTAGCATCGTGCACAAAATGTTTAACTGTCTTACTCTTGAACCCTTCTCCCTGACCCCAGACAAATGCTTTCTGGAGATATAAATGTGTGAAAGGTGGTCATCTATATAAACCTGAAGAAATACACAGAGATAGCATTGGAGGAAAATTGTTATTGCACTCTGATCTTGAAAGAAAATTGATTTATTATTATGAAATAACAAAGTACTCTTAAGGCTAAAACCTTTTTTGCCCTATTTCAACCTGACGAAAAGGTTTACTTTCAAGTTATAAACCCATCCAAAGTGTGGCCTCTAATGGAAAATCTGAGAGCTCCTTCACATGGCAGTAGGAACCCCTGCACAAATAAAAGACTTCATTAAAATATGGTCAGATTCTGTGTTCTGCAGCAATTTTCAGCTACAGATAGAAAAGGAATTGGTTGCACCTGTAATGAGAGTTAAATTAAATAACCTTGGGAAAAATTATAAGGAAATTAAATATTGAATCCTTCATCATTGAGTATTTATTTTGAAGTGGATAACGTATAGACTGGAGAAGAGAAGAGTGGAGATAGGCAGGCATGGCCTCTTTTCTGTTTATTTTCTCCTGCTCAGGACCTATTCTCCTACCAGAGCTTCACCTCCAAGTCTAGTTCTGTGAAAAAACAGGATGATAAAGGACCACTTGTTCCACATACACATAGATGTTCGAAAAGTTGATAGGTGATGTCAATAAAGCACTGTAAGCTTTATGGACACAGTAGTAATATTGTACAGTCTTTGTTCTTTGAGCTGTTGATCAGATGCAATGGCCTAAATAACCAAAAGTAGCAAATGCATTTGTTGATCTCTCGTTTCCCAGCTTGGAGCATTGTAGGCTAATAATATCTCCCAGGATTCTCTTTAACCTGAAGTGGTATTTTGTTGGATGTTCAAGTTATCTGAATAATCTGAAAAATCATTTAAAATATTTATAGAGAAAAAGCCTTTCAAATCCCTGCAGAATATTGCATTTGGTCAAAGCACAGCCCTAAAATAATTTCTCTTTTTTCTGTACATGATATCTTTGCCTAGTACATCCTTCTTCCACTAATGCCTAGTTTGACTTTACCTTTTCCAACAAAATTCCCAAATCCAATTTTTTCTAGCTGAAAAATCCACAAATGTTTAACAGCAGGAGTGATTTACTCCTGGCCAACATTCAGGGCCATTTTCCAAGCTCCCCAGCACAATCCCAAAATTTACCAGGACAGTGACTGTGAGTGGCCCCCACTGAGGGATCCTGGGGACTCTTCTGAAATCCAACATATTCAAATTTAGAAAGGTTGGTCCTTTCCAATACCCAGTGTTCCACTGAAATCTAATTATACTATCCCTAAATAAACCCTCCAGCTCTGTCCTAATCAAGTCACAATAATGCCCATCATGCAGAAAAGACCAAATTGCTTCTAGCACACTGCCTCACACCTAGCAGTGAGTAATAAATACTTGATGAATGAATATGCAGGAAAGTGCACTAAATAGCAGAATATTCTACAGCCAAGGTCATAGCAATTACGTTTTGGAAGCAGGCTTCATGGGGAAGTAAGTCACCTGCATCAGTGTTCTACTGAATCACATAGATGAAATGGTTTTGTTTATCACGGAAACTTGATACGTGAGAGATATTATTTATTTTCACTTTATCAGTATTTACTTATTTTAAATAGGGGTTTCCCTGGTGGCTCAGATGGTAAAGAATCTGCATGGAATGCAGGAGATTCGGGTATGATCCCTGGATTGGGAAGATCCCCTGGAGGAGGAAATGGCAACCCACTCCAGTATTCTTGCCTGGAAAAATCCCATGGACAGAGGAACCTAGCGAGCTACAGTCCAGGGGTTCACAAAGAGTCGGACATGACTGAGCGATTAACACTACTTTAAATATATTTTACAACAGAGTTTTATACACAAATTTAAATATATTTCTTTGCAATTGCCTTATTTTTATGTATTTTCATTTTTAGTTACCATTGTTTCATTGCTTGGACCTGTGAATACAGGCTACTTTATAAGTTTCTATAACATGGTCTCCAACAGTTCCTGCCATCTCTGCTTTCATTTTATGCAGCTTCTGTTTTCAGATATGATGCATTCTTTCTAAATGTGGGTTGGCCAGATGAAGGTTGAGAGGAACAAAACAGTATTAAAATTTTCCTGTACATGTTTCGTACACATCGTTTTCTTTCTACCTTCCGAAGAGCACTGTTAAGTAACTAATTGTAGCCCCAGTTTACAGATGAGAAAAATGAGTTTCAGAAAGTGTATAACTTCCCACTGTCAGCACTGTATTCAGAACTTGGAAAAGACAAAGCAAAAAAAGAAAATGACAGTTAAGAAATGAGAAATCAGTAATAGCATCTATTGATTGGAACACTTCCTATGATTTCCACATTGCTATACTATTGTGGGGTTCCTGCCCAGGTCTGTATCCCAGTTATGGCTCAGGAACCACGGGGCAGGGAAATGTGAGGTGACTCAGTGGGTGACTGCAGCAGCTAGAGGGGGAGGGTAGTGAAGAGTGCCAAACACTCACTGCCATAGCAGACAGGGAGGTCTTAGGCTGCCTCAGAAGAAATATTGTTCTTGACAGCCTCAACAGTAGGTGGCGATGTTGCACTGCCTTGTAAATTTGCGGAAGCCCCTCCCCCCGCCTTTTTTTTAATATCTGAACTGAATCTATATTAAGTCAGTTCAGTTTAGTTCAGTCACTCAGTCGTGTCCGACTCTTTGCAACCCCGTGAATCACAGCACACCAGGCCTCCCTGTCCATCACCAACTCCTGGAGTTCACTCAAACTCATGTCCATCAAGTCGGTGATGCCATCCAGCCATCTCATCCTCTGTCGTCCCCTTCTCCTCCTGCCCCCAATCCCTCCCAGCATCAGGGTCTTTTCCAATGAGTCAACTCTTCGCATGAGGTGGCCAAAGTATTGGAGTTTCAGCTTCAGCATCAGTCCTCCCAATGAACACCCAGGACTGATCTCCTTTAGGATGGACTGGTTGGATCTCCTTGCAGTCCAAGGGACTCTCAAGAGTCTTCTCCAACACCACAGTTCAAAAGCATCAATTCTTCGGTGCTCAGCCTTCTTCATAGTCCAACTCTCACATCCATACATGACCACAGGAAAAACCATAGCCTTGACTAGATGGACCTTAGTTGGCAAGGTAATATCTCTGCTTTTCAATATCCTATCTAGGTTGGTCATAACTTTCCTTCCAAGGAGTAAGTGTCTTTTAATTTCATGGCTGCCATCACCATCTGCAGTAATTTTGGTGCCCCCAAAAATAATGTCTGACACTGTTTCCACTGTTTCCCTATCTATTTGCCATGAAGTGATGGGACCAGATGCCATGATCTTCATTTTCTGAATGTTGAGCTTTAAGCCAACTTTTTCACTCTCCTCTTTCACTTTCATCCATAGGCTTTTTAGTTCCTCTTCACTTTCTGCCATAAGGGTGGTGTCATCTGCATATCTGAGGTTATTGAGATTTCTCCCTGCAATCTTAATTCCAGCTTGTGCTTCTTCCAGCCCAGCATTTCTCATGATGTACTCTGCATATAAGTTAAATAAGCAGGATGACAATATACAGCCTTGACGTACTCCTTTTCCTATTTGGAACCAGTCTATTGTTCCATGTCCAGTTCTAACTGTTGCTTCCTGACCTGCATACAGGTTTCTCAAGAGGCAGATCAGGTGGTCTGGTATTCCCATGTCTTTCAGAATTTTCCACAGTTTATTGTGATCCACACAGTCAAAGGCTTTGGCATAGTCAAGAAAGCAGAAATAGATGTTTTTCTGGAACTCTCTTGCTTTTTCGATGATCCAGAGGATGTTGGCAATTTGATCTCTGGTTCCTCTGCCTTTTCTAAAACCAGCTTGAATATCTGGAAGTTCATCGTTCACATACTACTGAACTCTGGCTTGGAGAATTTTGAGCATTACTTTACTAGCGTGTGAGATGAGTGCAATTGTGTGGTAGTTTGAGCATTCTTTGGCATTGCCTTTCTTTGGGGTTGGAATGAAAACTGGCCTTACCAGTCCTGTGGCCACTGCTGAGTTTTCCCAATTTGCTGGCATATTGAGTGCCGCACTTACAGCATCATCTTTCAGGATTTGAAATAGCTCAACTGGAATTCCATCACCTCCACTAGCTTTCGAATCTATATTACAGCTGTGTAATTCCTTGTCCCCTGCCTCTTGTATACCTGCTAGTTACATTAATGCTTAACCCAGACTGAGATTCAGAACAACAGTTATCTCCCATCCACAACTCTCTGAGAAATCAGACCCCAAAATCCGAGTCCTTTGGTTCTTCACCTAGATGTCTCCCAGCACCTCAAAGTCACATGTCCTAAATGGAATGTATTTCCAACTCAAGCTGTTATCTGTCTGTTCTGACTTTTCTCATTAGAGATACCCCCATCCACCTAGTCATCCAAGCCATTAACTTGGGTATAAGCATTATGGGCAATGACATGGTGGTTAACAGCTATAAAGCATATGGGTACTGAGGTCAATTGTCATGATTTGGAATTTGGCTCTCAAACTAACAGTGTGACTCTTTAAATCTCAGTTTTTCCATCTCCAATATGGATGTAACAGTCATACCATACTCAGTTTTATTGTGCTAGTCGCTCACAAGAGTCGGACATGACTAAAGCGACTTAGCAGCAGCAGCTTAACATAGAGAAAGACCTATATAAGCACCAGCAGAAATTAATTTTGATGGTGACCATGATGATTAATGATGATCTTTGACTCTTTTCTCACTCATCCTCATGAAAGGTTATTACCAAATCCTGAAAATTCTAAGTATTTTCAGATCTTCACCTTTTGTTTATTATTTTACCTTAGTCCTTGATCTTTTTTGGTGTAAGCATTATTGTATGGGCTCCTAATGTGTTTCTTTACTCTTGATTAAACCAGCTCTGTTTGTCCTTCATGTTGCCCCTGAAACATAAATATGAGTTTGTTTTCCTCTGCTTAAAATTCTGTAGTAGCTTGCCTATTGTTTATAAATCCCAAACTCCTTCTCATGTCATAGAAGGTCTTTCATGATATGAGCTCTGAATATTTATCCAACAACATCCTTGGCCTCCTGCCGCTTCCATGCTTTATCCTTGTTCATTCAGGGTTTTGAATGAAAAGGAACCAAAGTCATTTCCCCTTTTCACACCCTTACTTATACCCTTACTCCTGCGTGAAACATCTTGTCAATGTATCCAACTTTCAAATTCCTATTCACTGTTTAAAATCCCATGAAGCACCTCCATGTCCTCTTTCCTACCATTCCCAAACCAGTTGCTTTCTCTCTTATGACACAATGGATTTGGTATCGAGTTCCATTATATCACTATCACAGGGTTTGTAGTAATAATAATGCAACAGTAAGATGATTATCATTATATAGTTAGTCTGGTCCCACCGGATGCCTACATCCAGCGCACCATTCTACAGGAAACTGGTCAGAAGCCTGGGGAACTTGTGGAGCATGGTGGCTTACCAAGAGGTAAAAGGAAAGCATGCAAGTTCGTCGCTAGACACAATTCATCTCAGACGCTCAAGTTTATAAGAATGGAATAGTCCTTGATAGCTGGCAACTTTTCCAACCACCTGGGGTTAGGGAAGGAATCTCCAAGTCATTCATTGTCCTGAAAGATTTTTTAAATTGACTCTCATTCTTCTTTGATGTTCATTAAAGATACACTCTAATAGAAATTTCAGAGTCACACAATGTATTAGCTTTTCATTCAGTTCCGTTCAGTTGCTGAGTCGTGTCCGACTCTTTGCGACCCCATGAACCGCAGCACGCCAGGCCTCCCTGTCATTGCTGCCATACAAGTTGCCACAGACTCAGTGGCTTAAGACAGCATACACTTTTTATCTTATAATCAAGCAATTAGAAAGTCAGACACAAGTCTCCCTGGGCTAAAATCAGGTGTCAGCAGGACTGTGTTTGTAATTGCAGGATCTATGGTAAGATCTAATTCCTTGTTTTCTCAGGTTGTTGGCAGATTTCAATTTCTTGCAGTGGCAGGGCTGGATTCATTATGAACTACTGATTTTAGATTAGGTTTGTCTGTATATCACATCTGCAAAGTTCCTTTTGCCATGGAAGGCAGTGTATTCACATGTTCTTAGGATTAGGGCATAGTCATCTTTGGGGAGCATTATTCTGCCCACATACACAGAACAGAACCCAATAATTACTGTCAGGCTGGTTTGTCTGAGAACTAGAAAAGTTTATGGTGTGTAGCCTTAAAGTATCTTGGTTCTGGAAAACAAGATATTTCCTTTAAATCAAGTCTTCTGTATACCCTGTTGTAAAGTATCTGAAAGGAATAGATAGGTTTGCATCTCCAGTGTAACAAATTTTGGAGGTGGCTTTTGTGAATTCCCCATGCCCTTGGAAAGCATTTTATTTCACTAGTATTTAGGACCTTAGTTGGCATGTGGATCAAAGCTGGAATATGCGCTATTGGTAATTCTCTGACATTACCTCTGCTTTCCATTCTTGTTTCCATTCCAACCTCAGAATGTAGTTCCCATTCACCAAATGGACATTGATGTATATCATTATAAGGTGCTTCGCAGCCCTGAAGTCTCCAGTTCTTTCAATCTAGCGTTCTTATCTAGCATCACTCCCACCTTTTCTCACTTAATCATAATCTTCCTCAGCTAGAGAACTTGACTTCAATTCTCATTTCACTCAAATAAATACTTCATTCCTTGTCACACACCTTTTTACCTTTCCTTGAACTGGACTGTCATCTGGTGTTCCCAACCTGCCTTGGTCCTACTACGAAATACAGCCTGTCAAATTTTTGCCGTAAACTATTCCTATGTCTTACCGAATGTTGTTTCCAGAGTCCCTGAAGATCTTATTTGTTAGAAATAATGTTCTGTTACTCACAAGAAAGTACCTTACTTGCCTTTTCCATCTAGCTATTCTTTGAAAATCTCTATTCTATTGAACCCATGATTTTTCACTTTTCTGTTTTACATATTTTTAAACTCTTATGATCTTTCTGGACTTTTTTGTTTTGCCTCATAATAAGATTCCCCAAGATTCAGCCCAACTCTTTCCCCTTCTGGCAATCCGAATAGAGATCATCACTCATGTAGCACCTTGATGCCTTGTAGTAAAATCTTTAAGAACCTACTATTTTCCTAAATAACTACTGTGTTAAATTCAGAGTGTGAGATTTAGTATTTTCCCTCAAAGAGTACTTTTCCATATCATTGCTACTCTTTTCAATTCCTACTAATATAATCATTAAATAAACACACTAACTGAGGCCCACTGTGGCTCTGTAGAACCTAGAAATTAAGATATAAATATGAAGATCCAAGATTGGATAAATTGTTAAGCTACTAAGTATTGTCTAAATATAGTCTCAGTCACCAATAGGCCTGGTTCATCCTTATAAAGAGATTTTACTTTTAGAGTGTGCCCCTTAAATCCAGTGAGAATTTACATTTTGATCTCATTATGTCTAGGTTATGTATACTGTCATACTGATAACCTTATTTGAATGTAAAACGAGTAGAATGTTTTTGTTCTAACTAGTGAAAGGCAAGATAAACAATAAATATCTTAACAAGAGTCTTGTTCACTGAACTGTAAAAAATTTAAGGATTCAGTTCTACAAGGAAGCCATAGATTTCTTCTCTCCATACCATGAACATCTATCACTCATGTTACAAATCAATATCAATAAAATAGCAGGGTGTTCTCACTCCTTTTAGGCTGCACGAGTCATTTCAATCAATCATATTGTAAATGCCATGGTGTACTCTAAAACGTTAATATTTGGGAAAAAAGAAGTTAAAAGTCACACATAAGAGAAATGCATATTGAGATTATACTGGAATTGCCATAATTTTAAAGAGAAAATATATCTAATGAAAGGTTTTGTCTTAAAAATTAGCTTCTACTGATATTTTGTTGTTATTGGTTAGTCACTAAGTCATGTCTAACTCTTTACAGCCCCATGGACTGCAGCCATCAAGCTCCTCGGTCCATGAGATTTCCCATGCAAGAATACTGGAGTGGGTTAACAGTTCCTTCTCGAAGGGATCTTCCTAATCCAGGGACTAAACTTGCATCTCCTGCATTGCAGGCAAATTCTTTACCACTGAGCCTGAGTAGGGAAGTCCTTTACTGACATAAATGATCATTTTTCTGCTAAATGTCCCCTTATTATATGTAACAATTTTAGATTTTACTAAAAGATATAAAGTATCAAGATCTTTATTTGTAAGTTAGCCTGTATTTTTTAAGTCCAATATTTTTCCATATTTTAATCATTTAGAGGATTTTGTTTTTATAGCTGTGCATTTATGCATAAATTTATGCATACACTTATGCATTTTATACATTTATACATTTATGCATAAATTACATTTATGCAATTATATTTCTTTGTACATTTTTTACTTTACATTTTGCTTAAGTAAATATAGGAAGGAGTTATGCTTTACAGTTTCTCTTTTAGATATGGGGAGAAAATTACTATAGTTTCTTAGTACAGTAGCAGGCAGTGATGTGCTGAAGCTAGCTCTT
The DNA here is from genome assembly GCF_019923935.1 of Bubalus bubalis. NCBI lineage: Eukaryota > Metazoa > Chordata > Mammalia > Artiodactyla > Bovidae > Bubalus > Bubalus bubalis. The sequence continues at coordinate 138,739,306 of NC_059157.1, read as the reverse complement.
ACTGGTTTATAAAAGCCAATTGCATCCATCTCTCCCCAAATCTGGACTCAAATATGTTACACTGAGAACTTAAAATGGGCCATGGTGGGAATATTCACATCATAGAAATCATCAAAAGCTACAAATCAGGCCTCTTTTTCCAGACAGCTGGTTCTTAAGTATTAACCAGCATACCACTGCTGTTAGGGTATATCGTTGTTGTTGTTCAGTCACTCAATCGTGTCCGACTCTTTGCAACTCCATGGAATGAAGCACATCAGGCTTCCCTGTCCTTCACTCTCGCAGAGTTTGCTTAAATTCATGTCCATTAAGCTGGTGATGCTATCTAACCATCTCATCGTCTGTTGCCTTCTTCTCCTGCCCTCAATCCCTCCCTAGGATATCCTCCCTTATATACTAGCTGGTAGATCTGAGGAGCCAGATAATGTGGTTAATTGGTTTATTTTGTTTTTGTTGTCATCTGTGCAGTGGTTGTGGTTTATTTTTTAGTTTCCTTTTTTTTTAACAGTTAACTAGGGACTCATCCAATAATGAAGTAAAGCTGTCAGTATGAACTGTGAGTCATTTTTTAGTAGCAGGGATGTGCATTCCTTGACAAGGCACCAACCACAAATAGTTACTATCATAAACAGACTATCAGCCACAGCATCAATACATTTTCAAAGAGATCCAAAGATGTTGAGCAAGCCGAAGTTTAAAGGAAAAAATGAAATTGTTCTGTGGATGATTCAGGTAGAGCTTAAAGAGAACATAGAAAATGATAATAGCAATAAAAAAATCAAGTTTGATCAGGGGGTAAAAAATTAGTTGTTTCTAAAGATAACAGAATTATTTGAAAATATTACATGTCAATTCAGTTTAGAGAAAGAACGATAAACATATACTTCTCTGAATCTTTTAGCAAAATAATATAAATAAGAAGCCAATTCCATTCCTTCTACTTTCCCTCCATCACTCCCATTTCAATCTCCAAGAAACTGTGGGCTTTCTTTACTTTAGTAGAAGCAAAAAGCTTTGAGGTACTGGGGTACATAAGCTTCAAAACTTAAAGGATGATCTTAGAAAACAAAATTTTACCAAACTTGATGCAGAGTCTAGAGTACGCATTAATGATTTTTGTGATTAAAATTAACACATTGACATTTTTCACGCTAATTGGTAAAAAATAATTGTGACTTGTGTGAGTAGACTGCATTTGTTAAAGTTTTTCTAAGAACATTTTGAACAAGGCTGAAAGATGTTACCTCTATGAAACTCTTCAGTTGGGAACATGAGTGACCCCAGGTCACTGCTGTCCAGCTCTTAGTTAAATTAGAACAGTGAGATTAAACCAGGCTTGGCAAACTCTGCCTGGTAGGCCAAATGTGGCCTACCACCTGATTTACATAGCCACTGAGCTCAGTATGATTTCTCCATTTTTAAACGATTGAGAAAAATCAAAGCAAGTATAACTTTATGACATAAAATTTATATGAAATTTAAATTTCCATAAGTAAAGTTTTATTGGAACATATCCATGCCCATTCTTTTATTATATAGTCTTATGGTCACTTTCAGGCCATAATGGCAGGGTTGAGTGATTGTGACAGAGATTATATGGCCTATAAAACCTAATATATTTATTGTCTGACCCTTTACCTATAGAAATCAGCAGAAGAAATTAACCGAAGACATTTGCTTAAGCTGAGACTAAATTATACTTATTTTTATTTGATGTTTTATTTCCATTCCTTTATGTGAATTAAATTAACAAAATCAACAATTTTCTTAAGAATTTCAAAGACTATATAAGCAACTATGAAATGTCTAAGCATGGAAATAAAATGATGCATATGCAATCAACTGAGTTCATAACAGATTATGTATTCAGATTTTTCTCTTCCCCTGAGTTGTCTCCAGCCAATGACTCTTGAGCAGCTGGCGGATCTTCCGCTCCTCATGTTCTCACCTCACCAAAACACAGAAGATAAAAGGGCAAAGCTTTTTGGAAATATTAAAAAGAGGTCAATAAAAATAATGGTCAAGACAGAGAAAATAAAGAAATCACCTCATAATTATATTGTATTCTTTTTTACTAAATGCTAAAAACATTGATTTCTCAAACATGTACTTTAAAATGTGCCCAAGCTTTGTTAACTCTATTTTGGCTTTACTTCATTTATTTAATAATGAAGAGCCCCCAAATGATGAGAATGGTCCTTCTCAGAGTCTGACCATAGTTCTGGGTGCATCTGTTACATTGTAGATGTGTATATACCTTAATGTCATTGTCCTGCTTATATGCAAATATAGGTAACCAACTAGGAAAAGAAGTCATTATCTCTGGATCAAGGCTGGCCAAATGAAGACAAAAATGGATTTTAAAAACTCATGGATTTCTCCCCATGAATCCCTTTTTATTACTTTTGTTATAATTAAATATGGTTTTGAATAGCCCTATCTTTATCTCTATGCTATGCAGGTTTTCATAACTATGTAGGGGTTGTGGTGAGCAAAAGAGGGAATCTAACTTCTCATTGTTAAGAGGCAGGGCTTACTTAGGATTACCTGTCCCAATCCCAAACCATCTTGAGGTCTTCTGAGTTTCAGAGAAAGGCAGATATGCACAGTACAAAGATTCAGAGACACAATTGACACTGAGACAGAGCAACATTTATTTTGACCAAGAAAGTCATCCTAGTAAATCAGTAAAACAATTTAAACTTAATTATTTTCTGCTCAGCATTTTATCCTGATAGTAGAGGTGTGATATTTTGTCTATACCGCATCACAGAAAACTAGCTAACTATGAAGTAATTGTTTTAAAGTCACAAACATAATAATTAACATAGTCATGTTTTAGAGCCAAGACTTCTGACTCCAACGTCTTCTCTTTTGCAATTGCTCTTCAAGGAAAAACAGCATAGAACTTAAGAAAAGCACATAAGAATCCTCTCTTAGGACATTTTGACCATCTAATTAAAAAATATTCCATTGCTATCATTTAGCCTAGCAAAAGCTAATACATATATATTTTTTTTCCCTCACCTTCCAGAAAATCTGTTTTCCCGTTTTTAACATGGCATCATGAAATGCATTAGGAATTCACATGTGTATGTTCTCTGTAAGATGTTCCTGTATATTGTGTGGCCCACCATGATGTGGGGAGGGGAGAAGGAAGAAGCAGGATTAATTACATAGACTTGCTTCTGAAACCAATAACTAAAAAATAGAAATAGAAACAGAATATTTGGAAGCTGGCATGATTTGTTGTTGTTGTTGTTTGTGTGATTTTTTTTAAAAGAATGTGTTTTCTTTCAGCAGCTTGGCATTTTTCTCTACTGCATGTTAGAGTTGAATAATATAAAATTACAGTTAAATCTGTTTGCAATATCATTTTGGAGTTTATTCCATTTGTTAGCTGCCCCCTAAAGAATATTTCTTATTTTGCTTATTCAGTGTTTGCATATTTTGTATATAAAACTTAGGTAAATGAGATTCTTATTTCATAGATTCCCTGCAAAGTAATAAAATATTCTATTTTTTAGAACTCAAGTAGAAAATGGTGGTATCTCTCTTCATGGTACTCAAGACATTTTGATTTGATCATTTCATTTTGGAAACTATGTTGGGAAATGATCTGAATTTACACAGGGGGTTTAACTTCTTTTTCAAGAATAGGCCCTAAAATTGTGTGGAATTTTATTAATTTACTTTGAAAATCACTGCACTGCCCTTCAAGAACTCTGAACTGAATTGAAAGGACATATTGCAGTTGCTGTATCAGAGATGGAGCCATTTGTCTCACAACATTACACAGTATATATTGAAACTTCAGATACATTTTGCTTGTCTAAAATACAACTTTTATATTTAAGTCATTTTAATGACAAGCTAGTATAAAAACTAATGATCAGATCTTCTGGTGCAGGTTTTTTTCTGATAGGTTTGCACTTGGCTTGGCATCCAAAATCTGGCTGCTTATACAGATAGCCTTTGAATAAAATGTTAATAATTATCTTAATGAATGCTCAGACTGTTTCAAGAAACCCTCCAGTTTCTCCCCTTCTACCATTCCCCATATCCCAACTACTTTTAGCTTGTATAATTTTTCTTTAATTTATTCAAAATCCCACAATTTTCCTATTCTTTTGAGTAGGACCCATGAAACAGTCCACTTAGGGATTGGACACATGACTGGTCTATGTCTTCACCTTCCTCATTAGAAGATTCAGGATTAGAAATACCTGATTCTTGGGACTTCCACTTCTTCAGTGGTTAAGATGCCGTTCTTCCACTGTAGGGAGTGTGAGTTCCATCCCTGGTCGGGTAACTAAGATACCACATGGCTCATGATGTGGCCAAAAAAAAAAAAAAAAGAATGCTAATTCATGACACTAATGATGTGATTTTAAGAGAGTTTCTATAAGAATAAAGAAAAATGTGATATCTCAGATTTATAGGTCAACTTGATTCATATAGCAATGTTTTCTAATGGTAACATAAACTTACTTTTTACAAAATGGAATAAGTTAAAATTGTGTTTATTCTTACATAACACCTTTAAGTAACCAGGGCTACACAAGCTGTTTTTAAACTGGCAAGCTTCTAGCAACTATATTCTATTATTTGATTTTTGGTTCTTTCAACAGGCTATATAGCCTTACTCTTTATTTTGGGCGGGGGTAGGGTGTGGTCATTAAGGAAGCTTGGAAGAGACATGGAATAATGAATTTTGACTTGTTTCTGGGCCAGCTGAGAACATAATTATAATTGTATTAGACTATAACTATTCTGTGAACTCACAGTATCTAGTCTAAATATAATATCAGGAGCATCTATTTACTAAGATTAATCTCCTAACTATTGTGTGCCAGAGAGTTTTCTGGTGTTGGAACCAAACCAATGGTGAGACTCATTACCTTATTAAAGAACTTCTGTGAACTGTGAACGTCCAGATGTTCAAGCTGGTTTTAGAAAAGGCAGAGGAACCAGAGATCAAATGGCCAACATCTGCTGGATCATGGAAAAAGCAAGAGTTCCAGAAAAACATCTATTTCTGCTTTCTTGACTATGCCAAAGCCTTTGACTGTGTGGATCACAATAAACTGTGGAAAATTCTGAAAGACATGGAAATACCAGACCACCTGACCTGCCTCTTGAGAAACCCATATGTGGGTCAGGAAGAACTGGACATGGAACAACAGACTGGCTCCAAATAGGAAAAGGAGTCCGTCAAGGCTGTATATTGTCACCTTGCTTATTTAACTTATATGCAGAGTACATCATGAGAAACGCTGGGCTGGAGGAAGCACAAGCTGGATTCAAGATTGCTGGGAGAAATATCAATAACCTCAGATATGCAGATGACACCACCCTTATGGCAGAAAGTGAAGAAGAACTAAAGAACCTCTTGATGAAAGTGAAAGAGGAGAGTGAAAAAGTTGGCTTAAAGCTCAACATTCAGAAAACTTAAGATAATGGCATCTAGTCCCATCACTTCATGGCAAATAGACGGGGAAACAGTGGAAACAGTGTCAGACTTTATTTTGGGAGGCTCCAAAATCACTGTAGATGGTGATTGCAGCCATGAAATTAAAATATGCTGACTCCTTGGGAGGAAAGTTATGACCAACCTAGATAGCATATTAAAAAGCAGAGATATTACTTTGCTAACAAAGGTCCATCTAGTCAAGGCTATGGTTTTTCCAGTGGTCGTGTATGGATGTGAGAGTTGGACTATGAAGAGGGCTGAGCACTGAAGAATTGATGCTTTTGAACTGTGGTGTTGAAGACTCTTGAAAGTCCCTTGGACTGCAAGAAGATCCAACCAGTCCATCCTAAAGGAAATCAGTCCTGGGTGTTCATTGGAAGGACTGATTTTGAAGTTGAAGCTGCAATACTTTCTCCACCTGATGCGAAGAGCTGACTCATTTGAAAAGACCCTGATGCTGGGAAAGATTGAGGGCAGGAGAAGGGGACGACAGAGGATGAGATGGCTGGATGGCATCACCGACTCTATAGACATGGGTTTGGGTGGACTCTGGGAGTTGGTGATGTACAGGGAGGTCTGGCGTGCTGCAATTCATGGGGTCTCAAATAGTCTGACACGACTGGGCGACTTCGCTTTCACTTTTCACTTTCATGCATTGGAGAAGGAAATGGCAACCCACTCCAGTATCCTTGCCTGGAGAATCCCAGGGACAGAGGAGCTTAGTGGGCTGCCGTCTGTGGGCTCGCACAGAGTCGGACACGACTGAAGCAACTTAGCAGCAGCTGTACCATGATGAAAAAACTGCAAGAACTCTTGGGTTTTCCACCTAACTTAGCTTTAGTGGATCAGGACATTCTACCCAAGATGAACAACACATGTAAATGTCTAGAAAAGTTTAGTGTGGAGGAGAGACTTCTGAAGTACACAATGACCAGGTCAGGAAGGGCATTGCCTCTTCTATTAAGTTTATCCTGGGAGAAAAGGACCCCACACTGATGGACTTTAAGGAAGACTATGGCCTTATCAGATCGAATCTGTAGCCATCCAGAAGAGTGATGATTAGATCTAAGGAAAAGGGATTTCTATGAAAAGGGTGATTTGGAGAAAGAATAGGCCAGGTTGACTTGGCTACCAATTGAATGAGGGAAGGAAATGGAGTAGCCAGGATTAATCATGGCCCGGACAGATGATGAAGCTTTTACCTTAGACGTATATGTGTGTGTTCAGTTACTCAGTCATGTCCGACTCATTGTGACCCCATGAACTGTAGCTCCCCAGGCTCCTCTGTCCGTGGAATTTTCCAGGTAAGAATATTGGAACAGGTTGCTGTTTCCTACTTCAGGGCATTTTCCTGGCCCAGGGATTGAACCCGCATCTCTTGTGTCTCCTGTTTTGGCAGACAGACTCTGCCACTGTGCTACCTGGGCTAGAGGTCTATATGTACTAATGTTAAAAAGCCCTTGTATGATAATGATGATTTAATTTTGTGCTTTGACTATTTAAAAAATGAAAAAAAAATATAAAACATAAAATTGTTTCTTTAAACTCTTTAACAAAGGTCTCTACCACTGCAGTTTCATATTTCCCTTCTAGAAGGGACGGATGGCAGCCGCAGACTGGGAAGAGGTGATTAAAACGTGGAAATTATCAATTGGCGAAGCCAGGGTTACCTCATCAAGGTAGTTGTCTTTGAGGTACGGGATATTGGAGAAAAGGTAGGAAACTATACCTGTGGGTATATACCTTCTGAAACAATGAAGCATTTGCTGAAAGCTGGGACAGTGTGTCTTCTATTTTAAAGTCTCAAATCAGAGTCAGTGTCTCTCTTAGCCAAATTCCTTGAAATACTGTCATATATTTCAGGCAGCTGTAAGGGGATCTTTTATTATATCCTTTCAAATCCTGATGTGCCCTCTAGAAGTTGGCTTTAAAATACCTGTAGTCTTTTTTTTCTCCCCAGCACAGACTCAGAAGGCTCTCTCTCTCTTTTTTTTCATTTTCAAGTAGCTACAAAGTTTACTTTTGAAGTAGAGATTTACCTTTTCAAGAAATTTTGAAGGTCTTCGATATGACAGTACAATTTGAACGTTAAGAACTTCATAATATATCCATTTATGTGACTTTCGGTTGTCAATTTTATTTTGTTTTTTGAAAAAATCAAATTTTCTCAGGTTGTTAGTCTGCATATAAATTCTTATTTATTACATGTTATTTCATTAGTGCATGGACTTTTAAAAATAAAACAGGTATTGATGTAAAAATCTTCGATTTTCATTCTTTTTTTTTCTGTCTCCCATCTCCCTTTTCTCTGTTCACTTTTGTTCCAACAAATATTTATTCTTGGACTAATACTTATGAAACTTTGTGGGAGCCCTGGAAACACAAAAAGAAGTTATTTCTACTGTCAGGTGGTTAGAATCCCTGTTTTTCTTGCTTTTCTCTTTTTAACTTTCACCCCCCCTTTTTTTTTTTCAAATACATCTTGTCTATTTTTTCCTGCCCTGTTTTTCTAAATGGACTACACTTTTGTATGTATGTGAGTAGATAGCATTTTTGCCCCATTCAGTTTTCAAGTTGTTTAGTTGCTAAGTTGTGTCTGATTGTTTTGGGACACCATGGACTGTAGCCTGCCAGGATCCTCTGTCCATGGGATTCTCCAGGCAAGAATACTGGAGTGAGTTGCCATTTCCTTCTCCACGGGCTCTTCCTGATCCAGGGATTGAACCCCAATCTCCTGCCTTGGCAGGCAGATTCTTTACCACTGAACCAGCAGGGAAACCCCCGTTTTCAAGTGGGCAAGCACAAATACATGGCATATAGGTTCATGGAATGTTTCCATCCCCAGCATGGCAGCTGGAAAAAGACATGAATGGTACATCTTTTCATTTCTTCTTCTGGATTACTTCTCCTTCTGGGAGGGAATGCTTGGGACCAGATCCGACAGTACAAAAATGAATTTGTGTTTGTGGCCTGGCTTGGTAGGCAACAAAGTGATGGCAATAAGATTTGACAGAAAAATGCCAGCAGCTGTAGACTAGAATGAGCTCCACTCATTTAGATGAAGGATAGTCTTACCAATACAGACTGCACAAAGCTGGAGAACCTTCAGTGTTTCCAGTGAGGACAAGGTGCCCTGTCTTTCTTGGCCCCAGAAAAACCCTAGTACTGCTGCTTCTGCCATATTCTTGTGGTGAGGATCCTATAAGAACTTTGGAAATGGGGTTTTGCACCACCTTGGCACCTCCTGACAATAAAGGCAAGTTCAGGTTACCTGCCTGATGCAAGTAACTGGTAACAATTCCAGGATCTCTCTATATGCTTGCTTGAGCTCTCTTTCCCAAATGGACTATCTCCATAGCAGGATGAGGCCTCAGGCCTGCTGAGATCTATTCCTACAGGTTCCAGATTCTATTCATTTTCTACAGATGAATGGCACTGCAAATGCCTTGGTTATTTCTTTATTCTTATTTTGCACAGTTTGAATCTGGAACTTCAGCCTAATTGTAAAATGACTCTAGAGCAGGTAGAGCCAAAAATTTCATGTTAACTTCCAACCCCAATTTGTACTGCATGCTTAGAGCACCATGTTAAGGAGCATGCCAAGGTTTCGTGCTGGTTCAGTGAGAGAGAGTGCTGGTCTATAAGGGATATGTTCCATCAGCAAGGCAGGGCAATAATGGCATGTGTTCCTGACATTTCCCATTCCTGGCCTAGCACTATCCTAAATCTTTAGGAGAAAGGAAGACAGACCTCTTGAGTGGCCCGCCCTGGGGTGCACACTGGCCTGTTGGATGCTGTCTGTGAATTATATTATCAGATCTGCTAGTGACGATGGATGTGATAAGAAATACATCATTTGTGCATTTCAAGCGAATGCAGAAATGTTTGGTAAAAATAACAGAAGGTATGGATCCAAGACCACTTTCTCTAGCACATTTGCCTCTATAATTGCAAGGAAGTCTTACTACATATTCTTTTCCTGAAGCAAAATGGATGTCACTGACCCTGTAGGGCTTGTGAGGTTCTTAGAACTCTTGCCCTAACAGAAATAAAAATCTCTTCCATCAGTTTGTGGGTGCTTCTTGAAATTTAATCATAGAGAACATATCTCTATGATATACTATGTGAATGAATTGTAATAAATAAATCCTAAATTGTAATAGGATTAAAGAACTCTTGGAGTAAGAAGGAACACTGGGTCATTGATTCCGGTTCAACTATTTTCTCATCGAGGGAACTGAAACAACCTAACCAACTGGTTCTTATTCATTTCAAGGGGAAAGAAAACTGGTATTTATTCACTAGCTCCTACCAACTGTCTTATAGATCAGAAGACTTGAAAGCAGAGAGTTTATGTAATATGTTTAAGATTATGCAACTAGGTTAGTAGCACAGTTAGAATTCAAATCTCACTTTTTCTGGCCCATAAGCCCGCATGCTCTTTGCATGAGATCATATTGCTTTCTTATTATTCTTCCCATCTATTCTTGTCCTTATCCAATTTACTCACTCTATTATCTAATTCTACTGAAATCTGATCTCTGATACATTTGACTTAGTAAACACCTGATAAACTAATTTGTGACTTGTGTTGGGAAGACTTAATGTCTTATGACACTTATTGTATACCTATTTTGTGATAGTCTCTAGGAATAGAAAAGAGAATCCACCCTGCTCTGAAAAATCCCAGAGCGTTACTGCACTGCCATCTATCTGGGGCTTCCCAGGTGGTTCAATGGTAAAGATTCTGCCTGCCAATGCAGGAGACTCAGGAGATGCAAGTTCAATCCCTGAGTTGGGAAGATCCCCTAGAGGAGGAAACAGGAACCCACTCCACTATTCTTGCCTGGAAAAATCCCAAGGACAGAGGAGTCTGGAGTGCTACAGTTCTTGAGGTTGCAATGAGTTGGACACATCTGAGTGACTGAGCATGCATGCATGTACACATCTATCTGAACAATCTATTGCTTTTTGTAAACAAATTTGTGGTTAAGTTATTGATATAACTACATTTTCCATCATTCCCAACACAGAGCTAAAGCAGTGGCTGTTTCTTTTTCGTTGTTGTTGTTGTTCAGTGGCTAAGTCCTGTCCAACTCTTTGCGACACCATGGACTGCTGTACCCCAGGCTCCTCTGTCCTTCACTATCTCTTTGGTAGCCCTCCATGGCATGGCTCGTAGCTTCATTGGCTTATGCAAGCCCCTTTGCCATGACAGGGCTGTGATCCATGAATGAGGATGCTGCTTTGGACTATTTTAAATCTACTTCTTCTGTAACACTAGATTTCTTTCCCTTTTTTCCCTTCTTTTCATGAAATATTAAGAATGCCTACTTTACTAAGGCTCAATTCTCTTTGATTAATTAATAACTGCTTGGAAAGGTATTTGAAAACCTCAAATATGAAGCAAATTGTAAACTATTTTCTCCTATAGCTTTTGGCATTTTTCCCCTCTAGAAACAGTTGAAGGTCTTTCCCATCATCTGGACCTAGTCATCGTTAAAACCTAAAGAAGAAGAAATGGTGGCATGAAATATCTAATTATTGCCCCTGGCCAGGCTCAGCAGGCAGGAAAGATTCAAAACCCAGCAAGCCTATAGCTCTGCTTCATTATAAAGAAATGCCACCACCAGCATTTCTCACTTCACTTTCTGAAAGGATATTTAAGTGCAAGAGTTTTTCCCCAGCAAGCCCTTGTTATTCAGATTGAAGTGTTATGTCGGATGATACCCTCTGACTCTGAGGGACAATTTAAAGTGTGTTGCCCCTTTCATTGGTGTAGAGCAATGCATTCTTGGTATTTACAGAGTTGAATATTCCACAGAGGATTTCTTTGGAGTCAAGGACAAACACTGTCCTTCCCCATGTCCCTACATGTCTGTCCTCCAGCTAAGTCATTTTCTTTCATTATCCTGTATGAAAAGTCGAGACTACTAGGTTGAAATAAGTATCCTAAAGATGGTGTAACTTGCAATTGCTTCAGCTATCTTTCAACACACTATGGAGCTAAAAGAAGCAAACAGCGCACTCTATAGATTTAAATATATGTCAGTTAAAACTATAACAATAAGGGATTAAGGGACTATTTACAGCTACTAAATTTTTTTTAAAAATATTTAAATGTTAATACCATAGCTAGTTTGAGTGCAGTGAAAACATCACACTTACCTGGTCATTGCAGCTCAGAACTGTTCATGAGCATCCTGGGGAATTCTTGCAACGTTCCAGTGCCATCCTCCATCCCCACCCCAGACCTTTAGGGATGGAGCAAAAAAAAAAAAAAAAAGGCTTTGTGAAAGTGATTTTCATTATATTTAAAGAGCAACAGAAATGTTTGCATTTCTAAGCCTCATAATCTCACTTATGGTAAATTATTCTAAAGAAATAATTCAATATAAGGGAAGAACTACATGAGAGGAATTTGTAGTTATTTATTTTACATAAAAATTTAAAGAACTTGAATATTTAATGGAAATAATAATTTCTAGCCCCATCACCCCACACCCACCAGTATAACACCACCTGCCTATGTCGGGTTTAAAGCTTGTCTACTGCAGAGTTGGCTCTGAAACCAGGCAGAATGCAGCCTACTGGTGGCAGATATCTGATTCTAGTGGGGTTGGCAAAGCCAGGGGCAATTAGTATTGATGTCATTACTAAAATTATATTTTTTAAAAAAGAAACTGCTTGTAAAAGACCAGAAGGAAATAGAGAAAGATGAAAATGATTTGGCTTGTTGAAATAGTGGAACTGTACAATAATTGTTTTTCTTTCATTTGAATTCTCTTAACATAATTTTAATGCCCATACAAACCTTTTTAATGGAAACTATTGGCAGGCTAAAGATATATTTTAACTTTATTAATTTGTCTAAAGGTTACAAGTAATAACATCAATCGGCCAGACTCAAGTAGCTTAAACCCAGTGTCTTAAGAGTCACCATTTGTCTTAAGAGTCACCATGTGTAAAGCATCACATAGTGCCTCTTCCTATCAGTGGAACAGGAAAATGGATCATTCTTCCATTACAGGCACACATTTGGATTAGGACATTTTCTCTCAAAATGAATGTTATTCATTTTTAGGAAACGACTAGCATATGCATCTTATTATATTAGCTAGTTACTGAGTCAAGAAGTCCTTACGGAATGATTCAACGCAAGGAATATTTGACTGAAGGGAGTCAGGAAGGCTCAGTTAAGATACAGAAAAGGTCCAGACACTGGCATTTGGTATCTCAAAAAGTAACGCAAACTTCATTTTAACCCTGGGCTTGACTCATTATCAAGCCTAGGAAGCTGTTGATCTTGTGTTTCCTTCTGGATTCTTCTGTGGATAAATTGTCCCTAGGGGATCAAACTTTACCATAGGACTTCCCCAAACAAAAGCATTGCAGATTTTCTTTCCTGTAACAAATTTTTTTCAAAAGAGATTCTGCGTTTATGCGTGTGTGTGTGTGTGTGTGTGTGTGTGTGTGTGTGTGTGTGTTCTGTGCCAGGTATAGTCCCTGGCATCCTAGACCTTACAATCTCATTTTAAGACTCACCTTGTTTGGGCTCCACTACTGAACAATCAGTTCACCTGAAGATGCAGATTATTTCTGATGGATTATATCGTTTTTCATCTGTCAGGTCAATGGGTGAGCAGTTTATTAACCCAGAGGCCTCCTAGTGTTAAACCCTTAAGTCCCTGGAATATTAATCTAGGCACTTGAAACCACTGGGGTTGATACTCAGTTTCTTTCTTCTTTTCCCTGATTGTTGGTAACAGTTACAGTGAATATTAAAGGCCACACCAGTTCAGTTCAGTTGCTCAGTCGTGTCCGACTCTTTGCGACCCCATGAACCGCAGCACTCCAGGCCTCCCTGTCCATCACCAGCTCCTGGAGTCCACCCAAACCCATGTCCATTGATCACCACATAGATCACCACATAGTTCACTCAGGACTTTACTAAAACACAGATTCTGGTTGAGTGGAACTGAGATGGTGCCTTAGATTCTGCAGTTCCAACTCCCTCAGGTAGCGCAGGTTGTGTTGCTTATCCATGGGCTACCATTAAAAAAACATAGGCTCAAAAATGAGCCACACCCTGAAAGACAGAGGAGGAGAGAATGCAGTCTTCCTACAACAAACTGAGTGTTAGCCTTCATTCTCCCTTCCAGTAATCCATATGATCATTCTAAGTCTAAAATTTGAAATTTGCTATTATTTTATTGTGCTTTTTTGTGATTTTCCTTTTTCTTTCTTTTTTTTCCCAGCGCAGGAAAAAAATGGGAAAAAAATAATGTAGTTAATTCCTTAATATAGGTCATATTTCTTTGGTATCCTTTTATTATTTAAGTTCTGTGAATGGTATGCAGGGAGCTCCCAAGTGACTTAGTTGGTAAAGAACCTGCCTGCAATTAGGAGACACAGGAGAGATGGGTTCGATTCCTGGGTTGGGAATATCCCCTGGAGGAGGGCCCTTCAGCACCCTCCAGTATCTTGCCTGCAGAACCCCATGGACAGAAGAGCCTAGCAGGCTATAGTCCATAGATCACAAACAGTTGGACAGAACTGAAGTGACTGAGCATGAGTGTGGTATGCAGTTTTCATGCAACTTCAGCATATATGTGTTACTATATTTAAGATTTTAAAATTGCTAAATTTTTATAAATAATATATAAAGCTCTCAACTAATATGTGTGTTATGTAAATACTTAGGTGAAAAAGCAATCATTTTGATAGTGATGCAGCTTAAAGAATCTATAATTGGTTCAGGTACTTGATTATAAATTAGGGCTGTATTCATTTCATTGAAACTGGCAGTTTTCTTACCTTCTGAAATTGTTCTTCATCATCTGTAGAATGGGTATCATTACATTATCAGGGAGTATTGAAAATTAAAAGAGAAAATTTACATGAAACACCTTGCAAACAAAATATTTTACATTGTTGCTAAATATTGATGATTCATTGTTTTCATATACCTTGTCTGAGATCACAGTATGTTTTATTGCATTTCACATGCCAATATCAATGAACTTCATTGAACTTAACTATAAGAGAGATAGTAAATTAAAAAAACAAGCTCTTTAAACTCACCCTAATTCACCTCTAGAAAGAAGCAAATTGTTATAATATACACACAGAATTTATTGAGAGTAATCCTCTAAACAATGAAAATGTGCTAATTTTTGAGAAATAATTATTTAAGCTATTACAAGCTCCAGTGCTTTTATACCTAACATTTTTTCCTCTAGCTTTCCTAGATCTAGTAGTTTATCTCAATTACTAAGTGATGCTAATATGTAAGTATTCAAGAGGTGAAATAAATTCATATTAACCTTGTGTAGAATGGCTTCTAAAACAATGATCAAACCGTGAAAATGCTCCTAAAATATGATAATCATTTAGAAACACTGACACATGTATCTAATGAGTCAAAAATATTAATTTCCTTTTGCTCTACCCCAATATATGTAAATGTTAGCACACCTGCGGAAAAGGTTGAATCAGAGATTAGCTCAAAACTGTCAAGGAGAATATCAAAACGGCACCTTCCAGGGCATGTAGGCAAACCAAGTACTTAGTGGAGACAGGCTAATTTATCATAGTGCAGTTGCGATGGCAACAACAGTTCTTGGTGCCATGTGACCCAAAGCAGTTTCTGTTGACTGGCTCTAATTGACTGTCAGTTTAGCAAAGGTTCCACTGTTTCCAGTGAAAGGGAAGAGAGAGCATTGATACTTGTTGAAAAGGCATAATAATAATAGTGTATCTCAAACCATGAAAGCAGCCCTTTGTCTCCTTGACGTTTATTTTTATTCTGGCTAAAGGGACCCCTCTAATTTTTGCTATACAAAGGTCCCTTAGTAATTCACAGATTAAATATGCCTACCTCTGTTTATGAAGCATTTTGTCTATGCCAATAGAGTTGCAAGCAAATATTTAAATCGTTTATGATATTAATGATATTTTACTTACAGTGTGCTAAATTTTGAGCATCATTTTCTAATATTTTCTATAAAATCAAAATAAATCTGGTTGTATGAAAAATGAGCTAATAATTAAATTTCCCTGCATGTCATTTTCTCAAATATAAAAAATGGAGCCTGGCAGTGTTCCTCTCTGACCAGAAATAGCATGACATCTTTAGGGAAGGTAGACAATAGGTTTGCACATAATTTTTCTTGTCTCCTTTTCACTGTGAATTTTCATTGATGTGTAAGTAACAAGGGCCATAGAGATAGTCACACTCTTTGATTCCACAGTTCCACTCTTGGGATTTTATCTTGAGGAAATTCCAATAAAGAAAGAGTTCTGTGACATAGGGGAGAAAGAATGAAGTTTGGAGTCAGATAGATATGAATTTCAAATCCTGGTTCTGCCACTTGCTCACTGAGTGCCCTTAGGGAAGTATTCTACCTCTGTGAGCCTCAGGTTTCCTCATTTGTAAAATAGGCTAGACAGTGTCCATCCTGAAGAGTGATTGGGAGCCTTATAAATCATATGTGTTAAGTGTCTGGTCTATGCCTCATGTATCTATCTGAGCTCTCAGGATGCAATGCAGTCGTTCTCAGTGCAGCATCATCTGTAAAGCAAAAACTCAGAAACAATCCATATGCTCTGAATTAGAAATATGAGTCAGTAAATTCTATATGTGTATCAACAGAATTAAATACGATGTGATCATTTAACATTTTCATACTAAAATATGGACGTATGGGGGAATATTTATGACAATATAAAAACGTCAATATTACAAATAGCAGAAGTAAAATATGGGCCTTATAATACACTATCATATGAAACAGACATTTATGAAGAAGGTAGTTTGCCAAATGAAGATAGTATATAGGTCTTATGACTCTAAGTGATTACTGTATTAATGTAGAACACCTCCTTTAAGGTATTATAATCTCTTTTCAAATAAAATTGCATAATGAAAGAAAAAATGTAGAGGTTGGAGTGGCAGAGTGAGCGCCCTCAATGGCCAAAGAAACCGGGGAGCCCCCTACATATCCCTCTTTCTCTTTCACTTAAGATTCCTTCACCCAAACTCCAATATAGGCACTGAAATGTGGTTCTGCCAACACTTCTGAACATTACCTTTATGTCCCCAGAGCAGTGCTGCTTCAAGTGAGAAATAGAAAAGACTTCACAAGAAAGAATTCATGTGTGAAAGAATATTGCAGTGTATGCACCACGGAGATAGTCAGTAGATGTGAAAGCAATCTGCAAATTGATAAAAAGATGTGGTTCACGTTTGGAATGCATTTTCTTTTGAATTTAGGACTTTGACCTTAGATATCCTAGCATTTGGAAGGAACAGCTATAAGTCACGTTCTAGTGTTTTCCATAGAACTAAAAGTTCATTATAACCTCACACTAATGACCACAGGAACTGAGAGACATGATTTTCTAGCTGAGTTTAAAGTAGCAGCCAAGCAGGTCATAGAGAGCCAGGTTCTGTGCTGACAGCCTGGGCAGGAGTGAGGAAGACAGGTAAGAAGGCGTTGAAAGAGGCAGCTCAGCTGGGTGGGTCTCTCAGTGAATGCTGACATGCTTTCCTCTCTCTACATCCCAGCTAAGCTGGTGAGTATCCAGGTACTATTATTTACTCTGGCAAGGACATGCCACATTTCACCTCATGCAAAAAGTATGTCAAGCAGAAGAATGATGCCTTTTAACAGTATTCTTATCAAGACCGCTCTGATTTTAACCCATGAGGTGATTCCTGAAGAGTCTCTGTTGAATTTTCTGTTGCTGCTTTAAAACAGAATATGTATTGAAAAAGATGTAAAAATATGGACTGAAATTCTGTCCTGCTGGTATTGGTAACTTTTGTCTCATTCATTGTTAGGGTCTCCTCTGAAGGCCAGAATCACACCACACTCCAGTGGGCTTATATAGTAGACTCAAAACAAGGAAACTACACTCTTGTCAAGTACTGCGTCACTGTCATTCCCACTGACAAGCCCAAGTGGTCTTTCGAAATTTGGTGGCGCTGTGATTCTCCCTCCCTAGTTCAGCCGTCTCTCCCTCGTTCATCTGTCTCTCCCTCATTCATCCGTCTCTCTTTGTGATCTCACCTCTCTCTTGGATATGGCTGAGTTCCCATTGCTCTGTTAGCCACAGATTTCTCCCCTCACTCAAATCCCTGAAAAGATCACTTTTGAATCAGAGGCACCCCTGCTCCACTTCAGCCTGTACCTTCCCTTTGCCTCTTCAAAAGTTTTAGGTTTTTGGAAAGGAAAAGCCAGCAAGGTTTTTACAGACTCTGCCTAATTTGTGGTTGGCCTCATGCATCCCCAGAGGCCATGACGCATATAGTCTACCGGGAAAAAAAAAAAAGGTAAAGGATAACAGAGAGGAAAAACAGTATTCGCCACTAAAATACATACCTTCATAGTCTAGGACAAAGCATAAAGTTGTGTGTGTGTGGTTTTATTGCCATATGAAAGTGAAAGCATAGAGGCATGGAGACAGGGAATGCTAAAACAAACATGAATCAGTAATGGTAAGATCCCCAGGCTGAGTGGGGAAATGATTTGAGTTCTCTTACATAGGCCCTTCATGTTAATGTGAGGTCAGCTCCAGAGATCACTGTTTCAGAAATCAATATAACTCTTTCAAGTGTATTTGTTTTGACCTAAAGTCAAAAGCGTGCCATACTTTGTGTGGGGGGTTGTTCATTAGATGCTGTGCTTATATTTGAGCTGGTATTTGAATGTGGCATGAGATTTTATCTTGAATGACATATAATATTTTGAGTTTTTTTAATAATCAGTAAAGTTACTCATAGCATTAATTGTGACTTTTTTTTTTTAATCATTTATACCTTAAGTGTGACTTGGGTCTTTTAGATTAGCTTGTTTGGGCAGCATATTAACAGGGTTGAGATTTCAGGAATGAATGTCTTGGGACCTGGCTAACCTGACTTCATTCCATGGTTATAGATTAGACCTCTAGTCTCAACCTGTCAGTTTTAAATGCATTCTTCTGATCTCAGGGGTGTTTTGTAAGACTATGTGGACAAATCAGTGGAAATTGATTTCCAATTGGAGAAAGATTCAAATTTTATGACCTACATCTTATGAGTAAACAGTATCTTAGCAAATGGAAGATATAATTAATTCATTTATTTTCAAATGTCTACATACATGTCAAGATAGAACAAATTTACATTGAAAACATTGTTTACTCTTGACAGATCAGTAGACCGAAGTCTGTGTCTGCAGGCATGAAATTTGTTGCTCTTGAATAATATCCATTTAAGCTTTTCAACATTTTGTGAGGAGCATGCAAAAAGGGGGAAAAAATTATATATATATATATATATATATATATATATACACTCTCCTGCTCATGATTCTTTATCTTACAACTAATCAGTAACTTCTAGAATTATTTTCACCATAGGTAATACAGTCATCTTAAATTAATAAAGACCTATTTCATCTGTTAAACCATGCAGATACATAGTAAATGTGTCAGAAATAGTTATGGTGAACTGCAGTTTTATAAGCTCAAGTCATGTAATGTCATTTGCTGCTCCCCTATTCAAGCCTGGACTAGCCTTTTAAATTTTTTTAAAGAACCATAATGCTTATGTGTCTCCTTTTATTACCAATGTCCATGCAGCTTTTTTTCCCCTTTGTTTAATGCTCATATTTAATGCCTATCCTAATTTTTCTTATTCCTTTCCCATTCCTTTTTTTTTTTTAATTTTTTGGATTAAAGTATCATTTTAGGCTGAATCTAGATTGTGTGGCAACATAGAACATGAATGTTGTGAGCATGATTTTAACTTCTCTGAACCTGTTTTCAAATCTATAAAGTTTAAGTAATGATTCACTCTATCTTAGGATTCTTGGGAGAACAAGATCATTGTTATTGTTGGTGTTCAGTTGTTAAGTCATGTCCAACTCTCTGTGATCCCATGGACAGCAACACGCCAGGCTTCCCTGTCCTTCACTATCTTCCGGAGTTTGCTCAAACTGACTTATGTCCACTGATTCAGTGATGCATCCAGCCATCTCATCCTCTGTCACTCCCTTCTCCTTTTGCCCTCAGTCTTTCCCAGTATCAGGGTCTTTTCCAATTAGTTGACTCTTTGCATCAAGTGGCCAAAATATTGGACCTTCAGCTTCAGCATCAGATAGGCACATTATTAAAACTGGTACAGTCCAAGCATATAGTACACAGTAAAAGTTAATTTGATGATCATCAGACACAGGGGATTTGGGGTCCAATTGCCTTTTAGCTACCTCACTATTGCTGAGGTTAATGAGTGAGCTGTGAAGAACTATGAAGATATCTAATAACTTAATCCTTTGCAACACATCTTGAAACAGTAACTAAAGTTAAGATCTTATATAAGATATATTTTAAAACTTGAAAATTCCACACTTTGGAAGATATTAATATTGTACTGAAGACATAATATCTCTTGTATTACAAAGCTCCAAACACAATTGGTCAAACACACCTGTAGCATGCTAGAAATAATATATTTATTCATTGACTTATTGATATATTGATCACTATAAGTAGAGTGATATTAAAAACAAATAAATAATAAACTCCAGATTAAAGAAATATATAAGGGAGGCACGTAATTACAATGCAATGTAATTATAATATTTAGCATCAAATCATTGGACACATGTAAGAGTTCTTTTTAAATGTTGTCATAATAGTGACAATAAAGAATTGACCACCTTGATCACTGATGACCTTCAAGGTAGAAATTTTAATGGAACATCTCTTTATATGTAATTTTTAACTATTGTACAGCCCAATTTTGTAAAGCCCAACTTTCAGAAAACTAAGATCATGGCATCCAGTCCCATCAATTCATGGCAAATAGATGGGGAAACAATGGAAACAGTGAGACTTTATTTTCTTGGGCTCCAAAATCACTGCAGATGGTGACTGCAGCCATGAAATCAAAAGATGCTTGCTCCTTGGAAGAAAAGCTATGACCAACCTAGACAGCATATTACAAAGCAGAGACATTACTTTGCCAACAAATGTACGTCTAGTAAAAGCTATGGTTTTTCCAGTAGTCGTATGGATGTGAGAGTTGGACTATAAAGAAAGCTGAGCACTGAAAAATTGATGCTTTTGAACTGTGGTGTTGGAGAAGGCTCTTGAGAGTCCCTTGGACTGCAAAGAGAAAAAACCAGTCCATCCTAAAGGAAATCAGTCCTGAATATTCATTGGAAGGACTGATGCTGTAGCTGAAACTCCAATACTTTGGCCACCTGATGCGAAGAACTGACTCATTGTAAAAGACCTTGATGCTGGGAAAGATTGAAGGCAGGAGGAAAAGGGGACAACAGAGGATGAGATGATTAGATGGCATCACCAACTCAATGGACATGAGTTTGAGCAAGCTCCAGGAGTTGCTGATGGACAGGGAAGCCTGGCGTCCTGCAGTCCATGGGGTCGCAAAGAGCTGGACATGACTGAGCAACTGAACTGAACTGAACTGAAAGCCCAATTAGATGCATAGTTTTGTGAAGATTACATAAAATGTATGGATAACAGAGACGAGGCTACCTTTTCATAAAAGTGCATAAATTTGACCTGATTGTAATATAGAATCAATGTTCTAGTTTATCCCTAAAGGATATCCTAGTATTATGAGGCTAACAATTCACTGGCTCCTTGAGAATACTAAAAACAGATCTAATGCTTTGATTAGAGTAATGTTTGAAGAGCAAATAAATGTTTTGGATGGTTTCTGGTGATTGGACCAAATTGTCAAAAGAAGCAAAGACCAAAAAACAAAAAACAAACAAAAAAACAGACCTTGTTTTGTGTCAATTTGGGTGTTGTTTTTTTCTTTTCTCCACAGTTGCAGAATAAGCTGACTTCCAGCATCTACTTAATTGACTGAGAATGACTTAGAAAGGGAAGGCGGTACACAGTGCTTAAAAACTAGTTCTAGCAAGAAAATCTGAATAAGTGCACTCCAAAGGGATTTGAAGAATTTACATAACAGAAACTAGGAATAAATTTAGAGATGAAGGCTCTGATTTGCAGAATCTGATATTGCTTTACTGGATGAGGAGGAATTTCTTGGATTTTACTATAAAGGAAAATTAAAGGAGATAATTATCCTTTGGATTATTTTGTATTTCTCTGTGTTAATATTTTATCATGAGTATTGGAATCAGTCATCCCTGGAATTGAATTGACTGTGTAATTTTAGACAAACTTTGTGAGGAATAGGTACCTCTTTTATAGAAATGCATGCATGCATGAGAAGTCACTTTAGTCATGTCCAACTCTTTGGGACCCTATGACTGTAGTTGGTCAGGCTCCTCTGTCTATGAGATTCTCCAGGCAAGAATCCCGGAGTGGATTGCCATGCCCTCCTCCAGGGGACCTCCCTGACCCAGGGATCGATGCCTTGTCTCTGGCATCTCCCTGCATTGGCAGGAGAGTTTTTTACCACTAGCAGCACCGAATACTAATATTTAGCAGCACCAAATACTAATATATATATATTTATATATATAAAGTATAATATATATATATAAAGGTGAACTAGTATAAGACCAGGTACAAAATCAGTATTCATTAAATATTAATTTTGCTTGGATTTCTTATATAGATATTAATGCTTCACCTCTTAAGACAATGGCAATGGCTTTTGAATACAAAAGCAGATTTTCTATGAAACAAAGTATGTAAACATGCCTTTCTTTTCTGCCCTTTAGATTTGTTTAAGTCATGACCTAAAATGGTCAGTCCTGAGTTCTCTAGTGATGGTCAGACTGTTACTTCCTGTTAGGGGAGATATTCAGACTAAAAGTAAGGCAGAAGCACTGGTCTCCCTGATAACTCCCACCTTGTTGGAGAGGCTTCACATATATGACAAGCTGAAATACTATCATCTGAAGTCAGGAGGAAGCTACTCACAAATGTTTCTCACAAAGCAACCTCACAGTCTTCAGCCTTTCATTTTTGGTCCCTATCTCAGTTTAGTTTTGGTGAATGGCATAGAATTTTAAATCAACAGACTGTAGTTCAGATTCATTCACTTTCTTTTTGTTTGTCCTTTTGCAAGTTAAGCATATCAATAGATTTATATAGTTTCTCATCTATAAAACTGATATATGAACACTTCTGTCATTGACACATAGTAAATAGTCACTCGAGTGTAGTAACTTTTAGCATTATTTATTAAGATAAATAATATTTTAATTATTACTTATTAATAGTGTTTGTAACATGCCTATCCCATTGACAGTAAATATTCACTTGTGTGGTATGTTTAGTATTATTTATTAAGATAAATAATATATTAGTTATTACTCATTAATATCTTCAAAATGTGTTACCTGTAATCTTTTTGTTGTATTTTTATGGGGTCTTTACTGTACTTATGCTTCATCATGTGTTACAACATCAAATAACCTGGTTACCGATATCATCATAGATCTCTGTAGCTTGCTACACATCTCTAGAGGGTATTAGAAAGCAGAATGTTAAAATGTATAGAGTGGCAGCCTCTTCTAAGTCATTTGTCATCTTCACTAATTGTTTAAGTTTTCCATTGCTGCTATAACTAAAAACCACCAATTTGGAGCCTTAAAACAACCTAAGTTTATTATCTTCAAAAAGTGAAGGTGTTAGTAGCTGTATCATGTCTGACTCTTTGCTACCCCATGGACTGTAGCCCACTAGGCTCCTCTGTCCATGGAATTCTCCAGGCAAGAACCCTGGAGTGTTGCCATGCCCTCCTCCAGGGGATCTTCCCAACTCAGGGATCAAACCCAGGTTCCCACATTGCAGACAGGCATTTTACCATCTGAGCCAGCAGGAAGCCCCAATTTTATCTTACAGTTACAGTTCTAGAAATCAGAAGTCTCAAAATCAAGATGTTGGTAGGATTGCATTTCTTTTGGAAGCTCTAGTGAAGAATATATTTACTTGTCTTCTCCATCTTCTAAAGCTTGCCTTCATTCCTTGGTTTGTAGCACCCTCTTCCATCTTCAAAACCAGTGACCCAATATATTTTAATTTCATTTTCTCTCTCTGACCTTTGCTTCCATCATCACATATTCTGTGATTCTCAGTCTCATGCCTCCTTCTTTCCACTGCAAAGACTTCTATTATTTTGTTGTATCCACCCTAATAATTCAGGATGATCTCATTTAAGTTTCCTAAATTTAGTCACATCTACAAGATCCCATTTCTTATATTAATATAAAATTTTTATATTCAATATTCTGGATATTAGGGCATGGATATCTTTGGGAAGTAGGAAGGCTACTTTGGGATCATACAGCGGATGTTAAGAGAAATGTTCAAGTTTAATCTTGTTCATTTTAAAATTTATAGTATATATCCAGGAGGATATAACAGAGGAAGCTATTATTGGGTTTTTACCATGTAACAGAATCTGTGCCTGTTAATTTACATAACTTAATTAAATTATCTAAGCCACATCCATTTTATTAGGTAGGTTGCTTTACCCTATTTCACAGAAGAGAAAACAGGACTTTTAGGGCAATTTATCCAAAATAGCCCAGCCAGTGGTAGAATCAAGAATTTGAAACAAGCCCTAATAGAAGCAGAAGATATTAAGAAGAGGTGGCAAGAATACACAGAAGAACTATGCAAAAAAGATCTTCATGACCCAGATAATCATGATGGTGTGATTACCAATTTAGAGCCAGACATTCTGGAATGTGAAGTTAGGTGGGTCTTAGGAAGCATCACTATGAACAAAGCTAGTGGAGGTGGTGGAATTCCAGTTGAGCTATTTAAAATCCTAAAAGATGATGCTGTGAAAGTGCTTCACTCAATATGCCAGGAAATTTGGAAAACTCAGCAGTGGTCACAGGACTGGAAAAGGTCAGTTTTCATTCCAATCCCAAAGAAAGGCAATGCCAAAGAATGCTCAAACTACCACACAATTGCACTCATCTCACATGCTAGTAAAATAATGCTCAAAATTCTCCAGACCAGGCTTCAACAATACATGAACCGTGAACTTGCAGATGTTCAAACTGGATTTAGAAAAGGCAGAGGAACCAGAGATCAAATTGCCAACATCTGCTGGATCATTGAGAGTTGAGAGCAAGAGAGTTCCAGAAAAATATCTACTTCTGCTTTATTGACTATGCCAAAGCCTTTGATTATGTGGACCACAACAAACTCTGGAAAATTCTGAAAGAGATGGGAATACCAGACCACCTGACCTGCCTCCTGAGAAATCTGTATGCAGGTCAGGAAGCAACAGTTATAACTGGATATGGAACAACAGACTGGTTCCAAATCAGTAAAGGAGTATGTCAAGGCTGTATGTTGTCACGCTGCTTGTTTAACTTATATGCAGAGGACATCATGAGAAATGCTTGGCTGGATGAAGCACAAGCTGGAATCAAGATTGCTGGGAGAATACCTCAGACATGCAGATGACACTACCCTTATGGCAGAAAGTGAAGAACTAAAGAGCCTCTTGATGAAAGTGAAGGAGGAGAGTGAAAAAGTTGGCTGAAAATTCAACTTTTAGAAAACTAAGATCATGGCATCTGGTCCCATCACTTCATGGCAAATAGATGGGGAAATAATGGAAACAGTGACAAACTTTAGTTTCTTGGGCTCCAAAATCACTGCAGATGGTGACTGCTGGCATAAATTAAAAGACGCTTGCTCCTTGGAAGAAAAGTTATGGCCAACCTAGACAGCATATGAAAAACCAGAGATATTATTTTGCCAACAAAAGTCTGTCTAATCAAAGCTATGGTTTTTCCAGTAGTCATGTATGGATGTAAGAGTTGGACTATAAAGAAAGCTGAGCATTGAAGAACTGATGCTTTTGAACTGTGGTGTTGGAGAAGGCTCTTGATAGTCCCTTGGACTGCAAAGAGATCAAACCAGTCCATCCTAAATGAAATCAGTCCTGAATATTCATTGGAAGGACTGATGCTGAAGCTGAAACTCCAATACTTTGGCCACCTGATACGAAGAACTAACTCATTTGAAAAGACTCTGATGCTAGGAAAGATTGATGGCAGGAGGAGAATGGGATGACAGAGGATGAGACGGCATCACTGACTCAATGGACATGATTTTGAGTGAACTCCGGGAGTTGGTAATGGACAGGGAGGCCTGGCAGGCTGCAGTCCATGAGGTTGCAAAGAATCAGATGTGACTGAGCGGCCAAACTGAATTGAACTGACCATTTCCAAAGTTCACACTCTTTACTGAGTTATGCTCTGTCTATAAATTATTGTAATTTAACTAAAAGAGGTTAAAAGTATTCCTATAGTATAAACAAATTTTTTAAGATTTGCATATTACTTTATACGGCTAATTGCTTATATATTTACTAGTAATTTTACCTTTTGTTGAACTAAAAATGGAAAACATTAAATAGAAAGTATCTTTCTATTACAAATGTAGTTATTAAATATGAATGGTTTTGCTAAAAAGATTAATTTTTCTTTCATAATGGATGATTTTTTTTTAAAGATTCACATAAATTTTAGAAGAAACAGTATCAAAAAAGTTAACATGGATGCTGAAGAGTTTTGTACTTTAATCAAATTAGTGTACTGAGATGCTATTTATCTTTTAAGTTTTATTGGAGGGGCCCTACATTGCAAAGTGCCCTGAGTGGTTAAGCTATTTCTCAGTGAGCCATTGAGGAAAACAGAGCAAATCTTATATTGTATGAATTCAGCAGTTCAAATATCAATCTTCCAGTCTTATAAGAAAGACTAAACACAATTACTTTAAGGCACTAAAGTGAAATGAAAATAAAATAAGATAATTACTTACAGTTATCATGTGTTCTATTCTACCTCTATAGTCATCTAGTCTACTGATATTTCCCCCCAAGTTAATACCAAATGAATGGCCTTTTGGATTGAATGATTCTTTAATTACTAAAGCAAGTGTGTTAGAAAGCTAGTAGAAATATAAATGTTATTTCCCCATTGAGAGTACACATATAATAAAGAGACTCCAAATTTGAGTTGAAAACTAACCTGTTTCCTTCAGATTTTGCCTAAATATTATATCTTATCATACAAAAAAGGCACAGTCTAGCAAAAAGATTAGCCAGTGTAACAATGAAAAATTGTTCCTGGTTGAAGCAGCCGTGTTACCATTATACCTGCCAACCCGTTTATTTAGCTGTTTTCATCTTCCCAGCCATTTTTGTTATAATTCTTTACCAAATTCAAAATAGGCACCATTAGCTCATCTCATTTTTTATAAAAATTTTGCCAATCCCTAGCCCAACCTATAGGTTTTAAACTGTTTCTCAGATTCATTTAGAAGCCACCTAAATGTAGATGAAAGGATTGCTGAGAAAAGGAAGACTTAAGTGCTCCAGACCTCTCAACCTATGCCACTCAGAGCTTTTCAGTTATTTGTTTTGACTGAAAGAGATGAAACGAGGGAGAAGTGTTTGAAAATCACTGTTCCAGCACCTCATACCTGGTTAACAAATACATTAGCAAGTTTAAAATTAACAGTTTGTAGTTTCAAACTGTGAATATAAATTCAAGGACCGTAATATAAAAGTGAACTAGAAGTTAGCATATGTATTTCAGTTTCTGGATCTAATGACTTATTTTTCAACTAATATATTTAACTTCAATTTTGAGACTCAAAATGAATTAAATTGAAAAGCACCCTGCAAGCTTGGAACTTAACATGGAGTTCCCAGGAACTGATTTCACTACACTTGTTATTTAATGGATATACAGTAGAAACATTGCAGTTGACTTCAGTAATCTACGGTTTTGGTTGCAGTGATTTTTTTTTTCTGTGTTCAAATTCAGTTGATACTAGGAATGCATCTAGACATTCAAATGACTTGCTTTCATCCATCTAAAGATTTGATTTATTTTGTGTTGATTGTGATTAAATCTCATCTATTTTACCCTAAGAAAATAATCATTTCTCAGCAACTCAAACTTAATTGAACTTATAAAGATGAATTTTCACTTCACTTAAGAGATTATCAAGGCTTTTTCCCAACAGGATTATATTGTCCTCGTTGAAGGAAGCAATTAAAGTGTATATGAATTCTATGACTTGTCCCAATTATACAGTAATTAAGTATCAAAATGAGAAAAGAAACTAAAGGCTTACCAACTTGTATTTGTTCTCACCATGATGTTTCATCTCTTATATATAAAAACTTTGATGATACAAATAATTAAAAATTGACATTATGAAGAATTTGGTGCTGTTGATCTTTGATAATTGTAGTAGTTGGGATTATTTGAATTGCTTGATTGAATGAAACAGACCCCTAGGACATGATTGTTCTTGTCACTCATTTTCTGTCCTATGTAGAATATTTTCCTCTGTGCCATTCTGAATATGTTATACCGAAACCTATATCAAGGCCTTAGCAACCAGGGTGCTGCTAGACACTTCCTAAGTCTCATGTAATATTTTGGTGGTAGTGATGCTCTTTGATGATTGCTAAATATATCAATTACAAAATAAGGTCTTAAGGAAACAGCCTCATTGATCCAGGTGAATGCAACTAGAAGTGTTTAAGGATGACTATAGAAACAGATTTTCTTCCTGATTTGGAATAAAAACCAATTTGTATAAAAAACTAAATGTTGTTGTTGTTGCTTAGTCACTCAGTCATGTCTGACTCTTTGTGACCCTATAGACTGTAGCCCACTAGGCTTCTCTGTCCATGGAGTTCTCCAGGCAAGAATACTGGAGTGCATAGCCATTCCCTTCTCCAGGGAATCTTCCTGTCCTCCCCCAAAACACTTTAATATTCATGTTTAATATTTTGGATCAAGTTTTATTAATAAACCTTCCTTGAAGTTCAAATGGATAGGATCAGGCAAACATAAGTTGTTTCCAATCGTAATAGAAGAAAGAAAATATAAATATAGTTCAGGAAATCTTCATGTTTACTAAGGTAAATTCAAGGAGAATTATTTAATCATTTGTTTGCATAACACCTCAAATGAAGGGCTTCCCTGATAGCTCAGTTGGTAAAGAATCCACCTGCAATGCAGGAAACCCTGGTTCGATTCCTGGGTTGGAAAGATCTGCTGGAGAAGGGATAGACTACCCACTCCAGTATTCTTGGACTTTCCTTTTGGCTCAGCTGGTAAAGAATCCACCTGCAATGTGGGAGACCTGGGTTTGATCTCTGGATTGGGAAGATCCCCTAGAGAAGGGAAAGGCTACCCACTCCAGTATTCTGGCTGGAGAATTCCATGGACTGTATAATCCATAGGGGTTGCAAAGAGTCAGACACAACTGAGCGACTTTCACTTTCAAATTCATGATTTAAGGTACATAGCCTAAAGTTTTGGAGGAATTGTCTCCTGGAAGAATGCAATAGTTTTATATTTTAGGGGGGGATTTGGGTACTTGGGAGAGGATTTGATGGCTTATTAGACTTGTGTTTGTGAAAGGTGTCTAGAATGACTCAATAATAAGACAATCGTTGCAATTCAAGTTGTTGTCTTCAGATGGGAACAAAATCAAAAACATTGCATTGGCAGCATGTGCTAATCAAATGTACATAAACTGACGAACAAATTACAGCAAACTTTTCAAATAATTTAAATATTTGTTTTGTCTAATATTGGATTAAGTGATAAAACAGCTCAATATGAGAAAAAAGGACAATCTATTGTCTGAACTCTTCAAACAATGTAATCAAGATTATAAAATCATTTAAAATACCAAGATAAAATAATATGTTGATGAATATTTCTAGATATCCATCAACCTTGGTGGCTAATGCATGCCACAGGTAGTGGACCAAAGATTGTAGAGGCCCATGGGCACATGTTTGTATAGCCAACTTAGTGCCTATTCTGATTATCCACTGTCATACAAACCAACCCAAAATGTAGCGACTTAACAATATATTTTAGAGTTGTCTCGTGATATTGTTGTTCACTGAGCTCAACTGGGTGTTTCTCATTTGGGACTTAAGGGTTTTCAGTCAGACAGTTTCTTTGGTTTTAGTCATTTGAAGATTTGAATGGGCTGGACATCCAAAACAGTTTCTTCACTCACACATCAGATGCCTCTGTGTCCCTCTGTGAGGGCCACTCTTTGTAGCAGAGTAGCATGGACTTCTTAACAAGAGCCAGGAAGCAGAGATGACAAGTCCCGTTCAGGGCTTCACAGATTACATATAATTTGTGAAGCCCAGAGTCAGGTAAGAATTCAGGCTCCCATGTGAAGCACGGGGCCCTGTATGAGACTGGCCTTGGCTCTATTTAAAGGTATGTCTGCAGCTGACACAGTGTCACTTGAGCTGCTCCCTGTGGAGAAATGTCATGTGCATACAGGGCTTAAAGAATTGATAATGGCCATCTTAGAAGTAAGCTAACTGTAGTAGTTTAAAAAGAAGTGGAGTCAATGGCTGACTTTGAATAACTGGAAGATTCTACATTAAAAAAAAAAAATGCATGAGACTTCCCTGTAAGTCCAGTTGTTAAGACTCCAAGCTTCCAATGCAGGGGGAATGGATTCAGTTCCTGTTTGGGGAACTAAGATCCCATATGCCACACCATGTAGCCAAAAAAAATTTCTGTCTTCCACTGAGCACTGGCAACCATTTTCCAATGGCTTCCCTTTTAGACAGAACATGGAACTTCCGTTTCACACATTCTTTCCCTAGCCCAATGCGTATTTACATTACCTTCTTGTCCACTGCAGGCATTTGTATTTGAGAATTTTTTGTGCTATTAGCATAAAGTTCTGTTGTTGTTGTTTTTTTTAGTGATGTAACTGTTTTATAACTATTGTATAAAAAAAATTATGTGTACTATTCTAAAGTTTTATATATTTTCAAATTTGATTTTATGTATTTCTTATATCCCTCTATGGTTTCTCATTGTTTTCCTTTTAAGATAAACTATGGATTTAATTTAACAAAAAATAGAATTCTTTACTTTGACAAAACATGAATAAAAAATAAAGCTTTGTATTTTCTAGCAAGGTCCCCTTCATACTTTATTTCACATAATATGTTTTATTATGGTGGCATAGATTTTTATCTAGTTATTTTAATCATGACTGACCCTTTTCATATTTATATAACAACTTAATAAAAGGAACAGATGAATGAGAAAAAAATTCTGACCAATAAATATCTTATAAACCTTAACATCTCCCACAGATTTTCAAACCTATTCATATAGAAACCAGGATTTGGATATATGAAAATAAATGTTACTATGTTAAATAATCTTTATTAGTACTAAAAGTGATTTACAAAGATTCTATATCATAATTACATAAGCAATTGTACTTACTTTATTTTTTATATACTTAATAGTACTTTTGAAATAAAAATTCTAGTTAAATGCTAAGGAGCTACATTTTTTGACCATTAAAAGACTATGAAATCACAGTGCTTTCCTTTTGTAACTTTCACCTAATTGTAATCCCCCCATGAATATTAAATGTGAAAATATAGAACAATTTTAAAATTAATAAGAAAATTGGATGTCTTATGAATACCACATCATTCACTTTAAAACCAATCAACTCAATTTAGTGGCTAATTATTTTTCAACAAATTTTCTTATATAATATTAACTTTACTAGGAAATATAGCTCAAATTTTTAAAAAGCCATTTCTCTCCATAAATCCAAACACATTTGTACACATTCTGAAACTGAGAAGTTATTTCTAGAAAATAGCTAAATGCTTTAACATTATGTTTTATAAAAGCTATTATACTTTCATAGAATTACTAAATTTAGCCCAGTGGGTATTGGCTGAATTTTTCCAAGATAATTTTTTTTTAATTAATTGCACAGCCTTCTTCAAGAACTGCAGAGTTTCTTCTCAAAATAGGGAAAATGGCAGATTAGGGGTAAAGGGAATTGGAAAAAAGAAGTTGGAAGTTATTTTTTGAAAATAACTAAGCACTTTGCCCTTTTTACCTAATGCTATGTATCTTCCCTGGAAAATAATTCTATTGACTAAGAGTATGACCTTTTTCTGGGATAGCTGTAGGTGTGCACTCATAGCAGGCAGGCTGCTTGGGGGTTAAATATCATTAGCAAGTCATTTTACCTCTTTATTCTTCAGTTTCCTTATCTGTAAAAGGGAAAGACCAATAGTGCCCATCTCCTATGGCTGTTCTGAGATTTAAATAAGTTCATGTATGAAAATCTTTTGTTACAGTGACTGGAAATGCTATACACTCCATGAAGATCTTCCCAACCCAGGGATCAAACCCAGGTCTCCCACACTGCAGGTGGATTCTTGACCAGCTGAGCCACAAGGAAAGCCCTGATAACTGTGATCTTCAAGCTAAAGTAACAAATCCTGGAACTTTTAAGATTTTCCAAAGGTTTCAGAATCAGTACTTCTAAAGGAATCATTGTCCATCCTGAATGATGATACACACTTCACTCTAAGATGGATCGTTCTGAGAATGTGACTGCTTTGGAGTTAACACGTGTTCTGTTTCTTCTCCTTTTGTAGAAAAGAAAGAAAGAAAGTCGCTCAGTCGTGTCTGACTCTTTGTGACCCCGTGGACTGTAGCCTACCAGGCTCTGCCACCCATGGGATTTTCCAGGCAAGAATGCTGGAGTGGGTTGCCATTTCCTTCTTCTTTTATAAGTGCACTTCATAAAAACAATATCCATCTCTTGCTACCCAAAGTTTACTGATTTCTGTGGTTTAAAAGAATAGTATCCATCTCTTGCTACCCAAAGTTTACTGATTTCTGTGGTTTAAAAGCCGTCCATGGGATTTTCCAGGCAAGAATACTGGAGTGGGTTGCCATTTCCTTCTTTTATAAGTGCACTTCATAAAGAACAATATCCATCTCTTGCTACCCAAAGTTTACTCATATCTGTGATTTAAAAGTCTCAGGGATGGTTTAAACATCTTCCAAGATGAAGCAATCTTGAGGAAATATTTTTAAAATTTCGGATTGATCTATGATTATGGTATGATTTCCCTCTTCTAGCTCGTGGAATCTTCAGTATATATCTGATAAATGAATT
Source organism: Bubalus bubalis (assembly GCF_019923935.1). Lineage (NCBI taxonomy): Eukaryota > Metazoa > Chordata > Mammalia > Artiodactyla > Bovidae > Bubalus > Bubalus bubalis. The sequence goes on along the minus strand of NC_059157.1, from coordinate 138,706,845 downwards.
CAAACATCTTCAGAGCCTTAAACAAAGAAAATTTAGAAAATTGTATTGAGAAAGAGAATAGCTGAGTAAAAAAATTCTTTAACAAGTCAGTTAATTTCCAGTTCTTCCTTTTCAACAAAATTGAAGGTGATGTTAATTGAATTGTCAGCTGAGATCATTAACAGTAATTTTTTATTACAGATTACTATGTGATTTCTGGCACATAATTTGGAAGGAGTTCAAAGAATTGAATGACACTTCTGTAACAAAACTCCGTTTATTCTCATTTTTTATTTATGGATATTAGTTTTCTCAGGTCTGACATATAAAAATAAAAACTAACAATAAAAATTATCTTGAATACCATCTTATTAGAGCAATAAAAATATTCATCCTTGAGCACAAGAACTGGTTGTATTAATAGAATCAAGAACCATCCATCTCATTAAGAAATGAATTTCCACTTTATTTTGATTTTGTTTAGTAATTATCAAAACTGATGTTTATTTGTCTTAATCAAGTAGATACTAAAAATAATTATACTAAAAGTTAAAGCTGAAAAGAAAATGTTAACTCTTAGATTCTCCTGATCGCAGGAAATTTTTGCTTTTTTCTTTTTATATACGTAGTTTTGTGGCAGAAAATTTTAAGAGGATGCTCAGTAGAGGTCTTTCATATGTAAAAAATTTATTCTATTAAAATACATTTTTGAGGAAGATGTGAAATCAAATAAAAATTCAAGGATAAAAAACTATGTAAAATATTTTAACTGTTTCAGCAAAGCTTGTTAATTTAGTATATTTTGTAATACATCATGGTGCATATTAAACTGATGTGACATTTAGAATCAGTCAGATACAAATAAAAGTTACAAACATTATTTTAACCTGCCAATACTTCCAGTGTATTGGGAATTACATATTTTCGAGTGTTAAATTTATGAAAAAACATTTTAGAAGTGAAATATATGAAAGTACATAGTTTTAAAAATATTTCTTTAGAAGGCATATGAGCAGATATACCTAAAAACTACAAACTGATAATTCCTTAAGGGATTATATGGTTCTAAGATTATATGATTACTTTGAATAGAAAATATGTGCATTTAATAAAATTTTAATTGGAATCTTATCCAGAACTGTTTTAGAATATTTAATGTTACGATCTTTCAAAACCTATTTTCCATTTTTAATGTTTATTTTCATGTGGAAATTCTTTGGCAACTTGATAGTCTCCCTAAAATTTAAAAAAGGATTAAGACACAGGTAGAAACACAAGTAGAAACACACCATGGGCCAGGCCTTTGGGGTTAGTTTAGGGAGAAGAGTAGGAGGGAAGGGGAAGCCAGAAACATTCACTAAAGCACTGTTTATTGTGATAGAAAATGCCCTATAGAGATGTTAACAATATAATCCATTTTAAGTACTTAATTTAAAAAATGGCATTTTAGAGAGCTGTATGTAGAAAATGAAAGTAAACCATTGAGGTTCTTTGGGGGATGTTGGTATTTTGACAGGGGTTTTGGACTAACAACATTTTGAAGAAAAAATGGTGCATTTACAAAATTCAAACAGTAATAACTCTCTGACTGACAAACCAGCCCATTGCCTTCAGGAATGAGGAGAGAAACTTCTGAGGCAGATGGTTGTTACCAATTCAGAACAATTAAAAAACATCGACCTGGATAAAATGTAGAATTGTAACAGCTATTATTGTCCAGATGTTATCTTCAGCTGCCCACCTCACAGGACCACTGTGCTAACCTGGGAGCTGGAGAATTGCAGTCCCATTTCTAGATTCAGAGTAAAAGAAAGGGAGAACCTGCTGCCAAAGCATAGCCCATCTATAGAACAAGGAAGATAATGATGACTTTCCCCATAAAGAACAGATCATTTGACAAATATATGTTGGTAAATATATTCTAAAAAGACCAATTTGAAATATTTCTAACATAATTTTTAAATTATGTTAAATTTTAAAATACACCATAGATTTAAAGTTTGAAAAATATATATTCATAGTTTACATAATAATAAATCAGCACCCAGAGTAAGAAATAGAACATTACCGTTAAAAAAGTTTATTTTTTGAAGTAACATCTATGTCATTCCTCTGATTTCTCCCACTCCAATTAGGATGCAGAGATCTTCAAAAATTATGTGTCATTCAAAACTTCTCTAACTGTCACTCATTCCTATTTTAGTACTGTCATTTTCATTAGAATCATGGTGTGTTAAAAACTCTGAGATCTTACTATAATCTAGTTCTATTTAAAAATATTTTTAAAGTGATCATACAATGAAATACTTCTAAAAATCCAGGCCTAAAGATAAATTTTTAAAGTATAATTTCTTTCTTTAAATGGTGTGTTGTTGTTTTTTCTGTTTTCACCTTATCTATGAATAATTAGATCAAAAAAGACTACCTTTCTAACTACAAAAGAGTTATCTCTTATATTCTGGAAAAGATAATTTCGTTTCCCTAACTGTAACTGAATTATACCATGAAACCACATAAAGATCTAGGTCCCCAACTCTAGTTTCCCTAGATAACACTATTGTCTTCTGTTATTTTCCCTTTCTAATCATGAAACTCAAAAATCAATTTCTAGCTTCCCACAGAGATTAAAATTCACCTGAGCCTGCTTTTGCGCTTCCCAGGTGGCGAGTGATAAAGTATCCGCCTGCAGTGCAGGAGATGTGAGTTTAATCCTGGATCGGGAAGATACCCTGGAAGAGGAAATGGCAACCCACTCCAATAGACTTGCCTGGGAAATACCATGGACAGAGGAGCCTGGTGGGCTACAGTCCAGGGGGTTGCAAAAGAGTCGGACATGACTTAGCAACTGAGCATGCACACATGAGTCTGCTTTGTAGGGATTCCTGTTGTCTGATCCCAACCTTCTTTCTCACTAAATTCTGAGAATAATCCACTACAAACAAATTCACTTGTTTTGTGTATTCACCATCATCCATCATCCTTTACCACCCATCCAAAATCTATCCATGTTAAAGCAATTCCTTCTCTAGAGTAGTACACAGAGAATTTCATTTCTTTGATCATATGAGGTTTTTGCTACTGGTTCCATCTTTACTATCCATCATATGTTCTTTTACATCCCATATGTATATGTGATTAGATGCTGCATGAAGGCAGGGAACCACACTCATGTTATAAATTTTAAAAAACCGAGTTTTGTGGAGCATGGATGAAGGCAGAACCCAATGCATTATCAACAAAGGTCAGTCTAGTCAAGGCTATGGTTTTTCCAGTGGTCATGTATGGATGTGAGAGTTGGACTATAAAGAAAGCTGAGTGCCGAAGAATTGATGCTTTTGAACTGTGGTGTTGGAGAAGACTCTTGAGAGTCCCTTGGACTGCAAGGAGATCCAACCAGTCCATCCTAAAGGAGATCAGTCCTGGGTGTTCATTGGAAGGACTGATATTGAAGCTACAATACTTTGGCCACCTGATGTGAAGAGCTGACTCGTTTGAAAAGACCCTGATGCTGGGAAAGATTGAGGGAAGGAGGAGAAGGGGATGACAGAGGATGAGATGGTTGGATGGCATCACCAACTCAATGGACATGGGTTTGGGTGGACTCCGGGGACAGGGAGGCCTGGCATGCTGTGGTTTGTGGGGTGGCAAAGAGTCGGACACGACTGAGCGACTGAACTGAACTGAGTGCATTAACAGTTCTGACTTTAGAATAAACCTTAACCAAGTGTTTCCAAACCTTAGGATAATCCAATAATACAGTGCCTACATCATTATAATTTTATTGTAGCTTTACTGTCTGTTGATTTTGGTAGACTATATGCAAAAAGCCAATTGAGTCTTTTCTTACCACTTCCCCTTTTAATAAGCTCTGGCAAATCATTTTTTCTCCTGATAATTAAAAATTTCCTTATAGCTTTTCTGGACACTGTGAATTATTTAATTTTTAAAATTTTGTATATTGAAAGTCTAGTATACTGGCAAAGCTGAAATATTTCATTAGGTTTGAATTCTCCCCTCTCCCAGCTCAGGCCTAACTGAGGCTCAGAAACTTACAGGAAGAGGTGGAGACACTATCAGTCTTTTCTACAACTTTTTCACCTACTTCACCTCTCTCTCCCTTCACGGTACTGCCATTGACTCTTCCCAGGCTGGAGAAAGAGTATGAATAGAAGAGGGCATGAAATTAGAAAGGCCATTCTTGGAACTGTGAGTATGTGTGTATTTTCCAAGAGTGGGCTCATTTTTGGATTGGGGGAAAAAGTGAGGACCATTGAGGGGAACTTGGCCTTCCATTCTCATCTAGTCATTCTGTGTGCCACAGAGAATATTAAAGGTTTCTTTATCCTGAGCAAGGGAGCAGCTACTAAGGGGTCCTACCCCTTGAGTCCCTGTACCCTGCCTTTGCAGTGATAGGAAGAGGGACTCTGAGAGTCTCACACTTCTCTGAAGACCTGGTCGTGCCCAGCCCAATAGGAACTGTACAGCCCTTTTCTAAGTCATTGAAATTCCCCAACATTCAGAGTCACACACAAATTTCCTGGAATACACCTGTAGATAGGTTTCTATTATTTGTTTTTATTGCCATGACTAAGGAGTTTTTCTAAACAACTTTAAATATAAAACTTCTTTATTTTACATGTGGAATTTTGAGTTATCTATCGTTAATCTTAGGGAGTGGTTAGTGTTCGTATTCTTTTATATGTGGAAACTGAGACTCAGGAATTTAATTTTTTGCCTGGGGTCACACACTTGTGACAGAGCCTTTTGATCCTCTGTTCTTCAGGGTCACCATATAACCTCCTTCAGGGAGCCAGTTAAACTGATGACATTCCAGTTAGCCTTGTGAAGACTGCTATGTATCCCAACTATGTGATACATTACCCTCTGTGATCGCAGACAAACTATTGAATCTTAATGATTTTATCTGTTAAAATAAAATGATATTAATTATTCCTATCTCAGACACTTATTGAAATAATTAAAATAGTTTGTGACACATATAAGGCACTTAATAGTGTTCGAATTGAATGAAGTTTCACAGATAATAAGTTGGCTTTTGTCTTAATTTTCAACTTGAGATCTATTTTTCTCTTCCCCTGTCGTCAATGGAGTGGCAATTAGAAGTACTCTCACAATAGATAATGTATAGTTAACTTCTGAAAGGAATAAAGTTTTAAAAGAAAGGTCAGTTATTATTATAGATACCATTCTTATACAATTCTGTATTACAGAATATCTGAATTTTCTTGTGAAGGTCAGTTTCTATAAACATACCCAATCCAGAGGTTTTATATCAACTTGGCATATGAGATACAATCCCTTTAATCCATGTTTCATGGACAAAAGTTAATGCAGTTCTTAGTTTTCCCTGATATGAGAAGAGCAAAGTGCTCCTATGCATAATTCAATGCTTCACAATGGCTTCAGATGGAGGAAAAACTTGTAACAGTTGCAAGATGATCAGTTATCTTCTTGTCATCAGGGGTTTACAGTCTGAGTACCATATGGTTGGTGTCATTTATTTTGCATTCCTGCATAGTCTTTCTTTCTTGTAAATTACCAGCTAAATTGTACATTCACCTTAAAGGAATTTGAAGTCTATGGCAGGTTGTCAGATTTGCCCACACAGTATCAGATGTCAGACCACCCACTGAGAGTTTTAATTGAAGTTACCTTTTCGCTGAGTGGATGGGAATTATGTGATTTTTGATTCTGTAGTTATAATGGAATATTTTATAGATAATCACTGTCACTTACAAAAAGAGAAGAAAAACAGAGCAACTTAATTTCCCCAAGTCTTTTCTGGGAGGATCAGATCTCTTTACTAAAGTGTGTGTGCGTGCGTGCTGTCACTCAGTCAGGTCCAACTCTTTGTCACCCCATGGGCTCTAGCCCACCAGGCTCCTCTGTCCATGGAATTTCCCAGGCGAGAATACTGGAGTGAATTGCCATGCCCTCCTCCAGAGGATCTTCCTGACCCAGTGATCGAACCCACATCTCCTGCATCTCCTGTTTTGGCAGGCGGATTCTTGACCACTGAACCTCCTGGGAATTCCTTATTAAAGTATATGTCTATCCAATGAGCTCTTTCAAATTAACTCCTCCCTTTAATTCCTCCTGATGACACCTGATAGCGAGTGAACTAGTTGATGCTCTTTCAGGTAAGAAGACAATATCTATGCCAGCATCTGCACTTGATGCTTTTAGAAATGATGAATGTTTTAGCTAGGAAACTTTGTGCCTACTGGGAGACTTACTCTTTAATGTCATCTATCAAAAATATAAATTGCATATTACCCCAGGGTTGGGGCCAATTATTGTAATTATTGTTGTTTATTATTTTTTATCACCATCAATGTTGCACCTAGTGACTCTGGTAGAAATGTTACAGTTAGAAGAGGAACTGTTATTTTCATATTTCCTAAGCAACATCAATTTGTATGGCTAACATTTTAGCAATAAAAAGCAAAATGTAAAACTGCAGCCTGCTGTGAAGGGAAGTCTACACATTGAATGAACACTGCAGGGACATGCTCATAAATATTCATTAAATAGGGTTTCATTGAAAATGAAATGTAAGTACCAAAGGTAATGCAACACAAGTACGTAAAAGGCTATTCCACCTCAGTGAAGGAAACTGGGTAGAATGAGATAATCTAAGAAAATAGGATAGAGTTTTTGTTTTGTTTTTTAGGATAGAGTTTATAGAGCATGCGTTTTGTACTTCAAACTATGAACCAAGAAGACGGAGAGTTAATCTAATTGTCATATTTATCTTGGTGCTTCTGATGCCCAGTTTTCAAAATAAATGGGAGCAAGGTTTTTAAACATCCTATCCAACATAATCTGAATTTGGTACATGGTTTGAAAGTCTTTGAACTTCCCTGATGGCTCAGATGCGAAAACATCTGCCTACAATGTGGGAGACCCAGGTTTGATCCCTGGGTTGGGAAGATCCTCTGGAGAAGGAAATGGCAACCCACTCCAGTACTCTTGCCTGAAAAATCCCATGGACAGAGGAGCGTTGTAGGCTACAATCCATAGGGTCGCAAAGAGTTGGACACGACTGAGCGACTTCACTTCACTTTTGAAAGTTAGGGAATTCTCTTGGAAGAGGTAATGAAGCATAATTTTTTAGATGGACAGTGGCACCCCACTCCAGTATTCTTGCCTGGAAAATCCCATGGACGGAGGAGCCTGGTGGGCTGCAGTCCATGGGGTCGCTAGAGTCGGACACGACTGAACGACTTCACTTTCACTTTTCACTTTCATGCATTGGAGAAGGAAATGGCAACCCACTCCAGTGTTCTTGCCTGGAGAATCCCAGGGACAGGAAGCCTGGGGCCTGCCGTCTATGGGGTCGCACAGAGTCAGACACGACTAAAGCAACGCAGCAGCAGCAGTATTGTTCAAGCACTAAATGTGGCCTGCTTCTTAAAATCTCTGTGGCCTCTAGTAAGTCACTAAGATCTGCAGCTGTTTGAAAGAAAGATAAGTGAAAGTGAAGTCGCTCAGTCATGTCCAACTTTGCGATCCATGGACTGTAGCCTACCAGGTTTTTTTCCAGTCAATGGGATTTTCCAGGCAAGAATACTGGAGTGGGTTGCCATTTCCTTCTCCAGGAGATCTTCCAGACCCAGGGATTGAAACCAGGTCTCCCACGTTGTAGCAGACGCTTTACCATATGAGCCACCAGGGAAGTCTTAGCTGTTTGCTACCTGTAAAATGCATAGCACTACTTCCTCACTCACATGGTTTTGTTGAGTATGTCTGTATGTAAAAGCGTTTTATAAATGATGAAGCAGCATAAATTCTTTATTGTTATAGTTTCCTGGTATTTATTTCAGTATACTTGTGGAGCCTAGTTCCAACCTCAGTGATGGCTTACTTTTACTGACCTTTTTATGTTTATTGCCTGTATTCTCTTTAATTGCAATAGATGAATTAATAAGTGAATTCAGATAATCAATAAATATTAAGTGAGACCCTGTTAAATTGCAAGCATCATCCTAGGAGCTCAGGGTAAATCAATAAACAAAACAAACAAAATATCCCACCTGCGTGGAGCCTATTTTTATTTAGGGAATATCAACAAAACTCTAACGTAACTACATAACAAATTAAGTTTGTTATAGATGAGAAGCACTTTGGAGGAAAATAAATAATGAAGGTGGAATAAGAAGTATGGAGGGTAGCAGGAGTGTAGAAGAGCTGGGTACAGTAATTTCAAAAGAGACTGGTCATGGAAGCCTTCAATATACAAATATTTAAAGCCAGACTTTGAAGTGCATGAGGAAGCAAGTTCTGTGGATATCTAAGAAAGAGCATTTCAGGCAAAGGAAGCAGAAAGTGCAGAGATCCTGAGGCAGAAGTATGTCCCTGGTATTCAAGGACCATCAATAACTCTTGAGGGACTAGGAAAAAAGTTACTCTAAGAAAAAATGGATAGAAATAGTCTCAGAGTTAGGAGGCCAGATATCATAGGGACTTTAAGGTCATTGAAGATTTGACCTTTTATTTGTGCATAAATAGAAAAGAAGGAAAGTTTTGACAGGACTTATGACAAGATTTGACCTATGTGTTAACTGGATTATTCTGACTTTTGCACGGATGAGTTAGGTGGCCAGTCAAGAGAACATTGTAATAATCCAAGTGAAACAAGATGGTAGATTAGGGAAGAACAGTAGCACTAAGAGGGGTGAGAAGTGTGAAGATTCTAGGTGTCTGAAAGCGAAGGGAAAAGTGCAGTTGCTCAGTGTGTCTGAAGTTGCTGCCTGCACAATCTGTTCATAGTTTGGATGAGAGGTGTGAGAGGAAAACCAGAGGCAGGAATACCTGAGCAAATGCAAAGGTTTACCCCTGAGCAAATGGAAGAATTGGGTTTCTGTTAACTGAGGGCGGTTTTTGTTTAGTTTTGTTTGTTTTTAGTATGTTTGTGTCTGAGTGAGCATATGAGTACTTAAGGTCAATATAAGGTAAGTTACTTGCTTATTTTTCAACCAGTTACCAGTATGAGTTTTCCTGTTCCTACAGTTATTAAACAAGAAATGCTACTGCTTCAAGTTGATTTATATTATTGTAGCAATAGGTTAGTTCTTAGTTTTGTTTTTTTAAAGGTTGATTGATAAGGAACAAATTAGGCTATAACTCCTTTTTCTGTGTCATTTATGTTGTTATTTGTTACTAAGCTACAGAATTATAGAAGAAAAAATATGCTGATGTGTTATGATTAATTCCAGTGTGCTAAAGAGCAGTGAACTGTGTTCAGTCAGAAAGTGAATCCATCCTCAGGTCGGAAATCTGTGAGAAAAAGAGAAAGATTCATATAATTTTTAAAAAATATTGATAGGCTATTTCTAAAGTTAAATCTGGGAGAAAAATAGAAAGACAGAAATTGACTCCTATGTTATTGTTCAGGGGAACTGTTAAGATAGTGACGTCATCCATGGTTACTGAAGTTTGTGTGTGTGAACAGATTCTTTAGGTTTGTGGTGGCAGGCAGTGGAGAGGACTAAATGGCTGGAATTACTAGTTTTTATTTGTTAATCTTGATTTGAGTGATGGTTTCATCACATGTCTTATGAGCTAAAGAGAATGAATGAGTTAGCACTTTTAAAGACCAGCTGGTAGATAACTGACTGAAGATCAGGGAATAACTCATGTGCCTGCAGGACAAGTCAGGTAGCTGTGACTCATCCCAGACGCTGATTGCCTCGGGCAGCTACTGTGGTACAGCTCAGCTCATGTGTAAATGTGGGAGTATCTGCTAACGTTCTTTTGGTATAAGCCACCTGAAATCAAGAGAGATTAACATCAGCATAAAGGTGGCTGGTATGATGGGTAGTGGTGCCAGTTATTAGAAGGAAGCTCAAAGAATCACAGATGTCCTAAACAACCATATATTGAGAAGGACAGACAACAGGAAGCCTCAGGAATCTTGGGAATCTTAGAAACAAGTTGGGGAGATACTGGTGATGAGCAAAAATGGGTATCTTGGGAATTATGGAACAATTAGATGGGGAAAGAAGGAATCAATCATCAAAGAGATGAGATGGCAAACAAGTTAAATATTCAGAGAAACACTGGAGTTATCCAGGGCGGTTTTAGAATTGGATTAGAGAGACCCATGAATCAGATGCCAAAGTCTGTAGTGACTGATGGTACCACAAGGGAGAAACTAGAAGTTCAGTGAATGGCAGGAGAAAAGAACATGGAAAGATAGTGGTTTGAAAGCATTGTGGTACAGAGAAAGGACATGCTTCCCATCACCTGACTTGCAAGTAGGTAAAAATGAGCCTCCATTAAGAATACTTCACAAAAGCCATCTTTCAGTTAAGGCCATGTGTTAGTGGTGGAAAAGTGGCTGTCTTGGGGGTTGAAAAAGACAGCAGGTGTTGGAGACAGCTTATTTAGTTTGCCACAAAATTACAGGTACCTCAGACCCACTGATGCTTGGGAAGACCCCAAGCACTTTAGGAGGGGTCAGATCTGATGTAATTAGTTATTTTTCCTTCTGGCCTTTTCCATTTCCTCTTTCAGAAACATGTGATGAGATGATAATGACCATCAGACAAATCAGTGGCGCTTTCTTGTGATATTTTATTTTCTTTCCCTTAATGTAGATGCAAATCCCATTAGGCAATGACCAGATTGTTTTTGTGTCTGAATAACATTAAGCAGACTCTGTGCATTCCAGAGATGCTTATCTCACCTATTTCGCCTAATCTCAAAATCTCAGCTGGCTTTCATAGATTCTTTTTTGGGGGGGTGGGGAGGGGCGGAGCAGCATTATGCAGCTTGTGTGATCTTAGTTCCCTGAACAGGGATTGAACCAGGTCCCCACAGTGCAAGCACTGAGTCCTATCCACTGGATCTCCAGAGAATTCCCTGATAGATTTCGTTTTCTTAACATATTTTTCAGATCATAGTTCTTTCTTTAAATGTGTATTGTAATTGAATAAGGATCATTTACCAAATAACAATATGATAAGCAAATACTGCCCTCACTGAAGGAGAAATGTTAACACCTGAAGATACACAATGTTATATCAGTATTGAGGAAAGGGAATGTGTTTGTTGCTCAGCCGTGTTCGATTTTTTGTAACCCCATGGACTGTAAGTCAGCCAGGTTGCTCTGTCTGTGAAATTCTCCAGGCAAGAATATTAGAGTGGGTTGCCATGCCCTCCTCCACAGGATCTTCCCGACCCAAGGTCTCCTGCATTGCAGGCAGATTCTTTACCATCTGAGCCATCAGGGAAGTCCCCAGTATTGAGGATGGAGGTGCAAAAGACTTTGGATTGTTTTCTAAGACTAAAATATCATTAGATAAAAAACATACGCACAAGTAAAACAGCTATGAATGAATGGTTTTAAGTGCATCTACAGTTTACCAGGATCACAAAAATTGGGGTATAGTTTACGTTCTGTGCAGATAAAAAATTATCAGAGCTATTCATTCTACTTTATCATTTTATGAAGAGGTTGCAAGAAAAAGTGAATAGTAAAGATTTGCACTTGAATTATAAGGAGATATTGTGATGAAACTCAAATAGAGATAGTTTTTAAATGAAGGGTAAGAATTATTGTGAGTAACTATGCACTTATCATAGGGCTGCTTAGCTTTCTGGTCCTTTTCTGCAATGGAGATCACATTGTATACCTTATCTTTATTCCTAGCAAATAAGATTTTCCCCTTATCATATATATCCTGAAAAAGCACGTTCTGTAAATAAATTACAATTTCCTTGTTTTTGATTAAAAACAAGGTTTGCATTCTCAAATTGTTTTCTCAGAAAACCTCTTGATGATTCAGTCTCAATCAGAAAATGAACCTTTATTTAGATAAAGACCAAATCACAGAGCAGGTTGAGTCCATAGTTTTGCCACCAGCATGTCCTTATTTAAATATCTGATGAGGTTGAATTTTAAAATCTCAGATTTTTTCTTTGGAGATATAAGAGATTATGCATGCCTGTGGCATATTCTCCAATAAAAGAGCCAGGATTTAGTGAAGACGTATGGCCAGCCCTTGTTGAAAGTATTTACTTTTCAGTTCATGAAGTGCTCACAGCAACTTTGTGAGGTAAATATTGTTATCTCTGTTGTAGGAAGGGAGGCCCCTTCCAGGGCCCAAAACTGGGCTCTTGTCTAACACTCAGAAATGAATTGTCCAAGGAGACACATGTGCTGACAAAACAAGAGATTTTATTGGAAAAGGGCGCCCAAGTGGAGAGCAGTAGGGTAAGGGAACCCAGGAGAATAGCTCTGTCATATGGCTTGCAGTCTTGGGTTTTATGATGTTGAAATTAGTTTCCAGGTTGTCTTTAGCCAATCATTCTGACTCAGAGTTCTTCCTGGTGGTGTATGCCTTGTTTAGCCAAGATGGATGTGAGAGAGGATTCTGGGAAGTAGTCAGACATGTGGTGTCTCCTTTTGACCTTTCCCCCACTCTTCCAGTTGGTGGAGGCTTATTAGTTCTATGTTCCTTAGCAGGACCTCCTGTCTTAAAACAACTCATGCAAATGGTTACTATGGTGTCTGGCTAGGGTGGGTGGTTTCAATCAGTGTGCTTTCCCTAACATCTCCATTATATAAATGAAGAAAGTGAAGTTTAGTAGTTATGTGTTCTCTCCTAGACCTCAACATTATTCACAAATAAAGCTAGCTTTTCAGACTAGCCATTGCTCTTAAATTCTGTGCTAAGTTCCTTCTTTCTGAGAAATTTAGAATCTTTTCCTTTTTAATTTGACTACCTTAGTTCAGGCCATCATTATTTTGCTGAAATCCAAACTAGTTCTTTAGATTGTGAAACCTTTCTTTATCTTGCTCATATCAGATCATTTATAGTTAAACCATTTGAGGCTTGTAAGAAGTTAAGAGACTTGTCTAACCTCATACAGCTAAAAAAAAATTTCAGAGATGAAGTTTAGCTGCTACTTAGTGAATGAGAGATACAATTCTTAGTTAAAATCTTGGGACAAAAATCAATAATAAAAATCTAACCTAAAACTTAATTTATGCGACATGAAAATATGGAATTTCCTATCTGCCCTGAAGGTCAGTAGCTGCTAGTTTCATTGGACCCCAGGATAAATGAAAAATCCAGTAAAGCCACTCCTCCACAAAGCCAACCAGTTTCCAGCCTCTTGAAGTTCAAAGTGGCTGGTTCCATCTGTTATGAGAATATAAAATCTACATAGGGCATGAGCGTACACACACACACACACACACACACAAACTTTCTATAAAAGTGATTCAGGAAAAAAATCCAGTAAAACCAGAAACTAGAATTTGAATACTCTAACTTGTTTGTCTGAGATTTTATTTAATTTTTGTATATGTATTTTTGAATGTTTTTAACCAATTGTTAGTGTTAAAAGCATTCTTTTTAGTAACTAGGGTGAAAAAATTATTAGAATTTATAAACTCTAATGAAATATTGAATTATACCATGAGGGAAGGTGGTAACTAATATGATTTTCAGTCTCCAAAGACATGTATCAGTCCTCATGGATGGTGTAAAGACTTCAGCAATGTTATTCTGAGCTTGTTAAAAATTCTTAAACATATTTTCAAGGGTAACACCTCATGGAAAATATTGAACTAGTTGCCAAAACTTGTCATAGACATAGATTATGTTGTTCAAAATTATCACTAATTTCCTGAAGATTATTGGATCACTACATTAATATTAATCCTTTAAAGGGAGTAGTTTCCTCTTTTATGTTATTTTTAGTTTTTTTCCAAGCATTTATTATTTTCACTTGCAACTGACACAAGAATTTCTACAAGCAGGGTCATCTAAGTAAGTGTCAGCAAACTGCAGCCCATAGGTCAAATCCAGCATGCTGCTTATTTTTGTACAGCCCTTGAGCTAAGAATGCTTTTTAAATTTTTATGTGGTTGAACAAAATCAAATGAAAGATCCTTCAAGACATATAGAAACTATGAAATTCAAATTTCAGTGTCCATAATTGAACTTCTATTGGAACACAGACCTGTTGATTCATCTAATTACTGCTTACGACTGTTATCATGCTACAGTGGCAGCATTGATTAGTGGAAACAGAGACCCTGTGGCCCTCAAAACTGAAGCATTTAATATCTGGACCACTGCAGTTAAAAAATGTGCCAAATCCTGATCTAAAGCAATAATTTTTAAGTCTTCCAAAATTATTTTTAATGTGGGAGACATCTGTTTCCTTTTTTCCCCAAAATGTGAGCCTCCTTTAATTTATTTTTATCAGGTCTCTCTCAAGGCCTAGCATATTCATTGTATCAGTAAAATTGGTAATGTCAACCATCAAGATGATTAAAGACTTAATTACAAGAAATATTTTCTTGAGAGAATATTTTATGAACACAGGCCTGTGTTGAAAGGATGGTCCTGGATATCTCATTTTTTAAAGAAAAAAATTGTACTTCTTCAGACTATGTTATAACTGAAAGAGTTTGAATTGACCCAAATTCCTAGGTAGGGCATTCAATCAGTCTTAATACAGTGAATGGGGGTCATTATATCAATCTCATAAGTTTGTTGTGAAGTGCAAATGTAGTAAGTTTTATAAACAAATAAAGTTTTCAGGGTACTATTTATTCTGATTTGTAATAGATTGTCAATGTATTTTAATCTTTTTCTGTGTCTACTCAAATACTAGCTGGGCTGTCTGTTGTCTGAAGGCAAAAATCAGATCTAGAATTCTATGTAACAGCTCTAACAAAATAGCCTTAGAGTGTTGCATTTTTTAATCTTTCAAATACTTATTCTGGTTTTGTAGTTTATAAATCCAGTTTCTGCATCTGCTTTCTCCTTAAGGGCACCATGTTTCATCCTAAGCATGGCCATATAGGTGTCTACCTCCTACACTTCCTTATAAGTACCGTGCATTTCATGTTTATTACAGTGTGTTTAATTTGCATTATTTCAGGTTCCTACACTATGGGTTTATACATTTCAGGTTAATAAGGCTTATAGAAGTACTTCTCTCATTTATTCTAGCATTATAAGGGTAATGACATCTAAGAAGTGTGACCCATGGTGAGTCTGTTTGGATGACTGGAATTACAATGGCAGATTGGCAGCCTGTGGACATTATTATTGAAGTTTTACTGTTGCATTTTCACATATTTTAAATTAAAATTCTCAGCTGAAAGGGTGCCATAAGATTAAAGAAACTACTTTTAAAATGAAGCAACTTGTGTAACTTTTCATGAATCAGTATATGGATTCTATCATTCTTTGAGGTTTACAAGATATATGCCTTGTTTTGCTGTACCACCATTGTTTTAGCATTATAACATGGAAAGGAAATTATTGCCTTAGTTTTTACCCTAACATTGGTGCTTTTGCTTCAGCATTCACTGTCATATGTTAGGCGGTTTGTATATTAACAAATTGAAGGACTTTGAAGTGATTCTAATTGTACTCTTTCTTGAATTAGTACATTTCTTTTCATTGTTTAGAAATGTTACAGAAATAAGATTCCCCCCCCCCCCCAGAGTAGTATGTAAAACCGTGTAAAATAAAACTCAGGTGAACACAGAGACATGCATAGAAATATAAGGCAAGTATTCTGAATTAACTTGTACCACAAACTTTAAAATTGTGGAATTAATAATTTTATTCCTTTACCATCTTCTCTTGGAGAAGGCATTGGCCACCCACTCCAGTACTCTTGCCTGGAAAATCCCATGGACAGAGGAGCCTGGTGGGCTGCAGTCCATGGGGTCGCAAAGAGTCAGACACGACTGAGCGACTTCACTTTCACTTTTCACTTTCATGCATTGGAGAAGGAAATGGCAACCCACTCTAGTGTTCTTGCCTGGAGAATCCCAGGGACAGGGAAGCCTGGTGGGCTGCCATCTATGGGGTCGCACAGAGTCGGACACAACTGAAGTGACTTAGCAGCAGCGACCATCTTCTCTATTTCCATGCTGCAGCTCTCAGACCATTTAATGGGCAAGAAGACCATCAGGACTGTTAGAAAAATGACCAGATTTAAGATACATTGGTTCAAAGTAAGGGCATGAGCTGTTAATTATGGATACATAACTAACAGATAATGTTAGTTGAATTAATGCCTTTTGTGACTATATTAGCTTCTCAGGTGCCTTTTTGTTTCTTTCTTAATGATAAACCCAGTCTCATAAGTTTATGAAATAATTCACCTATCAGTGAGAGGCATTCGGGTATTTACAAATGAAACTTGTTTGTCTTGTTAAACCACTGGAACTTTGGAATTCTTTGAGACTGTGGTCCATCTTGTCTATCTTCATTTGTCTTGACCGATACTGCTAGTGTATATAAAATATCAAGGAGGCACAAATTAGAAACTGTATATTGTTCTAGGCTATGACAGTTGAGAACAAATGATTATTTAATCATTAGCTTGGTTTTTGCAGTGCTATAGCTTGATAGGAGGGCCAGAACACTTTGCAGATTGAGGGAGGCCCTTACCCCTTTTTCTGTACTCTGAATCCCATTCAATCAAATCCTACAGAGAGGTAATGAGAAAAGACGTCACCTCAGGAGCTGTTAGCATCAGTAATTGATGACAAATATCCTTGATGGAGGCTTGCCATGCTCTCCTCCCATGGACAGAGGAGGCTGGTGGGATACGGTCCTTAGGGTTGCAAAGAGCTGGACACAACTGAAACAATTTAGCACACACGTATCCTTGATCGTAAAAGCAGAGTTTAGGGATGTACCCCACACAACTTTCTATCTCTCAGCTGATTCAGGGATGATGTTTTGGGGGTGAAATGAGTAAATCAGTATTTCCTGAATTTAGCTGATCCACACAAAGACGTGATGAACCTATTAAAAGTTGAATTTTTTTTAAGCAATGAAAGTTGAACACAAAACAAAACACAACCAAAAGGTTATAAAACAATGAACCTAAATCTTTCCCCTTATCTAGACTGTATATCTTATTTCAAGAAGGTATTAGTGTAATTAGTTTTGTATGCCTCCAGAAATTTGCAGTATATGTATATATTTATGTAGCATATGGAAAAATATGTATACAGTAAACACTTTTAATCTTTTTGCTAAAATAGATTTATTTATGAGACCATTTATACATGTCTTTTTCTTCTTAATATATTCCCATCTGAGGACCTTTTAAAAATTCAAATATCCAGGCCTCCATAGGTTCTGCTTGAGTGTACCTGGACAAAAAAATTCAGGAATGTTTATATTTAAAAAGCTGACCAGGTAATTCTAATGGTCAGTTATATTGAAAACTTTGTAATAGGTATTTGATAAGGTTCCTTTTTCAAGAGTTTTAAATTCCATGATATGTCCACATAAACGATAAAACTGTGATAGTTTCATTGGTTCTTCATATAAGCACAGTCTGTTTAGTCTTGACAATTAAATAACTTTGAACTTAGATCTGCTGTGTGCCTTATACTTCACATTTCTGTAGAGAAGCATTGTGTGGGTTATGCAAAATGGGCTTCCAGAAATGAGTCATTAGCAGAATATTTTGTAAAAGCATACCACAAAATGCCAAATGTGCAAATACTAGAAAAATTACAGTTCGTAATGTAGCTTAAAATTTCAACTGGAAATGTTCATCTAACTGTTCTCATGGGCAGAAGAGCTCAACTGTGTTGAACTCAACCAGCAACATTGATTTTCCATGTTCTTCTCCCTTCTGCTGAAAAGAATCAAGTTAAATCCCTAGGGAATGAAAACTAAACAGCTCTTAACATGAAGGTCCTTGTCCTATTACATTTATCTTGTAGGTTAAAATCACTCATTGATCGCTAATCACCTGTGGTTGTTTACACACAACAGTTTCCCTGGATAGCACAGAGCCACAAAGAGGATTATACATACTGCAGGAAGCAATCAATAAAAAAGGCTCATAATGATCTTGCTGAGAGGAAACTGAAAGATTTTCCCTTTGTGACAGTCTGTATAAGTGTGATGGGATTGTCAAAACAGACATAAGGGTTTCCAGCTGACAGAAACATTTTTTTTTTTAAACATTTGGCTATCATATCCACTTTTCTTGTCTCACTATAATATTACAAATGAAAAAAATCATTTAAAATTTATCTTAATAGATGATTAAATTCTTACTTTACATTTTTGCCCAAATAATTATGAAACATGCCATTTGTCACCTTTAGAGTGTTACTGGGTTATTTTTGGTTTTGGTTTTGGTTTTGGTTTTGGCTTTTGCTGAAGCATCCACTCAAGTCTGCTTTTATCTTTTGAGAAGCTGGATGGTATTTATCTCAGTGTTCTTAGAAAATGGTTCAGTGCCTCTTCAAGTCAAAAGTGATTATTTGGTCTTAAACAAAAAACACATTGTGTATAATCAACTAAAATATATTGCAATTTATGCTTCAAGCACTAATCTGTGAACAGTAGATAAAGTCATGGTTAAATTAAAACTCAGCTTTAAAAATTTCTTCTATCTTGTAGATTCTGGTCACAGTATAGATTATACCTCATTCCCATTGGAGGAAATAATGGAACCTATTAACTCAATCAGCCTGAGTTTCTTTCCTGAGCTTTATCCTGAAACATCTATAGGAAACTACAGATTTAATATGCTCCATTCTGAAAAGCCAATATGAACAAATTAAATTTCAAAATGAATCTTTTACTCTTATCTCCCAACAGTATGATGAAGGAGACTGACCCTTCTGAGAACACTTGTAAATAGGGAGACAATATCTCATCTAAAATTCTTTGAGATCTTCTCATAACCATATCCCTCCTGATTTCATAAAGTATCCTTATAATTTCTCCCCAGATGATATTTGATAGTGACATAATTCTCATAAACAGGTTAAGATTATTGAATTTCTGTGTGCTCTTGAAACCAGCCAGCTGCTTATTATTATACATTTATAATAATCAATATTGACTTATACTGTATTATATGAATACTGACTATAGATGCTTTAATGATCATCATTTACCACCATTTATTTTCACTGCTTCTGAAACTTCACAATTCTTACCCCATTTTCTGTAATTATAGAATATTTTATTTAAAAGTTTTAAACATTTCACTTGGTACAGCTTGATAAAAGGGCTTTTGAGGCGCTTTCAGGGGTTAATTACAGGGAGAAAATAGTGGAAGTTGTCTAGCCTATAAATGTGTATAGACTTTGATAGTGAATGTCAATATCCACACACCAGATAGTTTTGCTTGCTGCTTCAATTATATGAAGATCACAGTATGGAATCATAATTTGCTTCCCAAACTACCCAGGCCTTCCAGAACATTGCCTGAAATTAAATCTTCTGCTTGTGCATGGCTTATGAAAAATTGAATGGCAGTTCATTTTCACAACACATGACAAACATAAAAGAAATTATGAATTAATTTTAAGCCCTGCTTAGTGAAGTCTTATCAAACTGATGGCACCCTTTGTCTCACTGAAGTCAGGCGTCAGTTGATATGCTTAATTAGAATCAGGCATCACTAAATGTTTCAGAGTGACAGCTTGGATCATCCTATTGGATCCCCTGTGCCCCATGGTTTGAAGCTTAAAACAAACAGTTGACTTAAAAGGTTGACTAGAGATGCCTTTTTACTTCATGAACTACATTAAACACATCAGAATGTGTTATTATGCTGGATGTTCCAATCAACAAAACCCAAAGGCTTTTGAGGGCTTGTTTAGACAGATGAAAGGATAGAGAGAAAGATTTTTTTAAAAATTTATATTGGCTTATGTGTCGTTGACTCTTCAACAGTTTTTCTTCAGTTTCTTTCAAGGGAAAACAAGACGTTAGAATTCACTGTCCTTCTGCCATCGTCTTTGGATTATTCAGAAATCAACTATGCATTTGATTAATTGTTTAGATTTTTTCTCTTCCATCTTAGCCAATTCGGCACTCATTAGACACAATGATCGGCTTCTACTTGACACTATACCATGAATACACACATATTATCATTTTTCACTGTGAAAGTATTCTACTTATGAATAATGTCCACTGATGCTATGGGACACCGGCTCTTTGTTGTTAATCAGATGCCAACACTGATAGAAAAAGCTGCCCAGTCCTCCATGTTTGTAGAACTTTGATGGTCCTTCTTTACCCACTAATAAGTGTGTTCTTAGGTTTGGAGTATATTTTTCCAGGGAAATACCATGGTCAAGAATATTGAGGAAAATATATATGTACATTTATATAAATACACATTATATATATGTATGTATTTATATAAAACATATATTATACATAGACATAGGTATATATATATATATATATATATATATATATATATATATGAAGCACTGTCTGTATTTTGGCCAGCCTGTAATGATTGTATACTGTTTTAGAGCTAAAAACTATATGGTCAGTCAAGTTTCAGTTCAGTTCAGTCGCTCAGTCGTGTCCAACTCTGCGACCCCATGAATTGCAGCACACCAGGCCTCCCTGCCTATCACCAACTCCCAGAGTTCACCCAAACTCATGTCCATCGAGTCGGTGATGCCATCCAGCCATCTCATCCTCTGTCGTCCTCTTCTCCTCCTGCCCCCAATCCCTCCCAGCATCAGGGTCTTTTCCAATGAGTCAACTCTTTGCATGTGGTAGCCAAAGTACTGGAGTTTCAGCCTCAGCATCAGTCCTTCCAATGAACACCCAGGACTGGTCTCCTTTGGGATGGACTGGTTGGATCTCTTTGAGTCCAAGGGACTCTCAAGAGTCTTCTCCAGCACCACAGTCAAGTTTACATCTGTTTAATTAACTCAAAAGTAACCCTGGAAAGAGTTTGTGGTATTGGTTTGAAACAATAAAAAATGTAAAACTGTCCTCTATCATTCACTGAAGACTAGCCTAATAGCCATTATAGGATTAAGGTAAGACATCTCAGGTTCAGATGATTATGATATGGTTCAGATTTTACTCTATTTCCAGCCTATCTCAGTCTCATAATAGCACCAGCAATTACTGACATGTCACATGTTCAGTTCAGCATTATACAGTTCCAGGAATATTTTTTTTTCCAATTTGGAGGGGAAAAAAGTCTCCATCTATTAAGAGCAAAATGCAGTCACAAGAGGTGTGAAACTTTTGTGCCCACAGGAATAGACTTGTATTTGTTTCCCTTTCTTTCATGGTTTATTACAGCTTCAAGTATTTCCTTGCATGATTGATACTTTATTAAAATAGTGATAGTCATGATAAGGATGAAAGGTACAGATATGGGAATTAGTGTTAGGACTAAATTTTCATATATTAATTTAATTAAAAGTACAGTTTATTACTCTTAATTCTCTTTGTGGACTGACAGTGTAGCATATTAATAGCCCTGAAAGTAAAAAAGGGCATAACATTTTCTAAAACATTCTTTTCTTTGTAAGTGCTTCCACATTAATTACTTTCATCTCTTTACTCTCTTTACTCACTGTAACCCCAGCAAGATCCTTGCTGAGCCATCCATCCTTTGTTTGCATTTCAGAATCAGTTCTTCATGTTTCATTGAGGCACCCATCACTCCTAACAGGATACAAGCCAGATCAGGAAAGCATGGAAGGCTTGAAGTTAACTTCAGTGAAAGGTCATTCACAATCAGTTGCATTTCAGCTTTTTTCTTGCTTAGGTACTTGGAGTCTCTGCTCCTCCTTCAGTTGGGTAATATTTTGTGTTATCTGCTTTGTCAGAGAACTCTTAAGAATTGAAAATGAGCCAATAATTGAAGCTTTTGGAGGAATTAAACTTCTTAAATTTGAAGGGTCTTTGATTTTGTTGTACTTTACAAACAAATTTCTTTCCCAGCCATCTGATTTTCACATCTCCTACTATTATTGCCTATAAAAGTAAGAACAGCATTTAGGGAGCCCAACAAAGCTTCCCAAGTGTGAAGCTGTGACATTTTGTTATTCCAGAACCACTTCAGGAAGCAACGTTGTATTTCTACTTAACATTTAATGTTTTGCAGCTGCTAAAGAATTATTCACTGAGTAGTAAAACAGAGGAAAATCAATCTCTTCCTAACATCATTAGTAATAAATATGTTTGCTTATATTTTCCAAGAGAAGTGACAAGAAACACAGATAATGAGCAACTATTTGACAGACAAATGTGCCAGCCAATATTAGACAAAGCAAAATGTAAAATAAGAAACTGAAACATTTTATCATTTCTTATAATAAAACCTCATTTTAAATGTCCAGTTAATATTACCAAAAATTTTGGTCCCTGTGGAAGGAGAATTATAAACATGGCAGGAAGAAAGCATTGTACTCCCTTAAGAACAATCATTTCTTACAAGAAAATGTATTTTTGTATTCTATTTTATGTTAATTTCCAAATTGAGCTCAATTAAAATGAATCATGAATGATCATAAAGGAAAAAATCCTGCATTAAATAAAGACAAAAATAGAATTTCTGTCTAAAGCTTTGTTTACACACAAGTCAGTAGAAATGTTCCCCAGCATTCTGTGGCACTCTATGCTAGTCTGTAGGGAGAGACTGGGAGGAGCAGCTTCTGGTCCTGGAGAAAGTGATTGGATGGAATGCTATTAGATCTCTCTCAGAAACCAAGGGTATTCATTGCCAAGTGTGGAGTTTAACTAGCAAGTCTAACTAGGAGGAAAGAGAGATGTGACCTCGTTGATCTCTCCTATTATCAGTTTTGATAAAGCTGGAAAATTGTGAGACTCACTTGTAAGGCCATCTTTCACCTTCTCTGTCATCCCCAGAATAGTTGACTATTCCTTTGTTCCTTCCCTGTGTTTTCTAGTCTGATGATTGGATGCAATGTATTTTAATTATCTATTTTGTATTTTTGCTTCCCCTCCTAGATTATTAGCAGATGATAGCTCCTTGAAGGAAGTGACCAAGCCAGATTCACATTGATTTATTATATAAATAAATATATAATAAAGAAAAATAATTTGTTCTGTCTAAGAATTCTATGGGTGACTTTATATTTGACAAACTTTGATGTGAAGATAAAGTGAGACAGAGGCCACTTGTGAATAATTTAGATCCTTAAGCCCGCTTTACCTGGCCTTAGATGGAAATTTGATTGGATTGCTTTCATCCAATCTGGGCTTCATTTGACCTGATTTGAAAGTCAATAATGTGATCTGATAGCAGGATTCTAATATATGCCTCATCTGCTTGATTTCAGGAGTTTTTTGAAAAATTCTGAAATAGATGGTGTTTTTCATCACATCTTGGCTTCCTTCAGAGAGGGTGGTGGGACCAGGAACCAGAAATCTCTCCCTGGTGACGTTGGTTGCATCTGTGCAGCTATCAGCATTTCCTCCTACACCTCTATCCTAACAAATACAGTTTTTGATGTGGGTGTAAACCTAATTTCCGTGTGCATAATGTTAGTGCCTCTGGAGTGTGCAGAGCTGGCTGGAATCTGTACTAAGTGGTTTGGGAATCAGGCTTTCCTTGTCATTATTTGCACAGTCTGTAGTATTCAGCTGCCAAACCATGCCACATTATTTGTGTGATGCTTGGTGACAGTCTGTGTTGACTTTTAGCTATGATTCTTGACATAATTTAATGAGCTAGAATGCCATTTTCCCCTGGAAGAAATATGCACATATTTTCAATGCCAATGAAAAGTTGTTTATTTTACACATATATTATTTTTCTGCATCCAGGATTTTGACTCTTGAAATGTATTAACATGATACATTCAGTATGTAAAAATGTACTATTTCCCACTTGCATTTAAAAGAGGTTTGGTCTTCAGCATAATTGAGGGAGGAAAATGTACCCCCTTGCTTGTACTAGGCTTGCTTCTTTTCTCCCCTTCCTAATTAGCTTTTAACAAGCTGTCAATCTTCCACTCTATATGTTGCATTTGTAGGGAAGGGACAGGGATGTGTTGCAAGCTCCTGTGAAAGTAGACTGCATTCCTTAAGGGAGGCAGCTCCAGGCTGTCAGGGTGGGTCTTAACACCACAACTTTGAGTCAAATACAGTCTGACTTTTCCTGGTGCCATAAACCAGTGCTGAGCGCTTATATTTATGTGTCTGTGTCATCTGTCTTCTTCCTTAGAGATGGCATCGGCTTCTTCTGCACAGACCCACTTCCATATAACAGGAAAAATCTCACTCAGTGTTTTATTTCCTTCATTAAATTATTTAAAATAACATCTACTGTTTTAGTGGTAGAAAGGTTAGTTGCTCAGTCTTGTCTGCTTCTTTGTGACTCCATGGAATGTAGCCCACCAGGATCCTCTGTCCATGGGATTTCCCACACAAGAATACTGGAGTGTGTTGCCATTTCATTCTTTAGGGGATAGCCCCAGCGCAAGGATTGAACCCATGGAAGGGTTGTACTCCTGGAAGATTCTTTACCATCTGAGCCACCAGGGAAGCCATAGAACATTTAATAGTAGAAGTAATATGCATTCAGTCTGAAGAAAAGTAAACACTCACAACTTACGTTGTCTAAACCAAAATAGCCTGTTATTCCACCACACTGATAATTAATTTAATATTTTGATGCATTTCTTTTGGGGTTCATGTAGGATTTGTGTGTTTGTATCTATATACAGATGTTTAATTTTTTGTTATTCACATAAAAGGTCACATTTTATATTATTTTGTAACATACATTTTTATTAGCAATAGTTTATGAACATTTCTCATGTCAGTAACTGTTGCAGTATGATTTTTAATACAGTCATATGGCAGTATAGGAATTTACTTAACCTACTGCCCCATTAATGGATATTTAACTCATTTTTAAGTTTTTGCTATGCATAAATTCTTTCTTTGCATTTCCTGGATCATATCTTTTGGACAGATTTCTAGACATGGAACTACCAAATCAAAGGCTACCTTGGTGACTCAGTGGTTAAAAAAAAAAAAAAAAAAAAAAATCTGCCTGCAATGCAGGAGACCCAGGTTGGATCCCTGAATTGGAAAGATCCCCTGGAGAAGGAAATGGCTACCCACTCCAGTATTCTTGCCTGGAAATGCCATGGACAGAGGAGCCTGGTGGTCTACAGTGCATGGGGTCACAAAGAGTTGGACATGACTTATTGACTTAACAGTAACAACCAAATCACAGGCTAGGTCCATGTTGGATCTTTTATATCTATTGCAAATTACCCTACAGAAAGATGAGATCTTCTCATACTTCCACTGTTAAGAATGAGACTTTCGCTGAACTGACCTCTACTCAATGGGACATCTTGTCTTTAATCATTGCCAGTATGCCAACTGGAATATAGAACCTTTTTAAAAATATTCACATTGGTGAATTTAAACAGTTCTCATATGTTTAATACTCATTTCATTTAGAAGGAAAAACCAACTTAAATAGTAGCTTACTGTCATTTTTGAAAGAGGGGTTCCTTGAATTACATTGCTTGGTTCTCTACAATGTTTCACCCATGTCATATGGCCTGGGTGAAATTAGCTTATGTTTATAATGCAACAGTGGTAAATACTAATTAGCCGTTAGGATTAATATATTCCTACATATAATAATAATAAGGAAAATAATATTATATACATCTCTATGGTACTTTCTACATGATAGGCACTGTCTTTAGTGCTTTACATATGTTAACTCTTGTACTATATTATAAAATTATATATAAGGCATTTAGCATATGCTTGGTACCCTCAATAAACATTAACTTGTTTTTGGTAAATATTATACTTTTCTTACAACATGTGCTCCACATGGGCTCTTAGGGATGAAAAATGATTTTACTAAAACATTTTCAAATTGTCCACATAAAATTGCTTTAAAATATCCAATGCAGAAGTTTATTGTGAGCAATAATTTAAAATTCATTTTTTGTTTAATGTATGACAAGATTATGAGAAGGATGGATGTTTGAAAAAGTAGGTTACTAAGTAATATCACTATTATTGACATATCAAGTGCCAGTATTCGGTGTTCTTACTCATTGTTAGAATTGTAATATACAGATTACATGGAGTAGAATCAAATAGGCATTTAGTGAATTGGAACAGTGGAGGCAATTTATTTGGATAGTAAAAAAAAAATTATTTCTCCATTTTATTGAATTGTAGTATCGGCTGCTATCAGAGTTCAAAAACTGAAAGATAAAACAGTTAACTACTTGTTCATTTATTCTTCAAAATCCTTATATTTGGCTTCTGGTGGATATAAGTATGGAGAAGGCAATGGCAACCCACTCCAGTACTCTTGCCTGGAAAATCCCATGGACGGAGGAGCCTAGTAGGCTACAGTCCATGGGGTCACTAAGAGTCTGGCACGACTGAGTGACTTCACTTTCACTTTTCACTTTCATGCATTGGAGAAGGAAATGGCAACCCACTCCAGTGTTCTTGCCTGGAGAATCCCAGGGATGGGGGAGCCTGGTGGGCTGCCGTCTATGGGGTCGCACGGAGTCGGACACGACTGAAGTGACTTAGCAGCAGCAGCAGCAGCAGGATATAAGTGTGTGTTTTATTTATTTATTATTATATTTGTTTTTAGGATAATATTTATTTAACAAATATCCAGTGGAAAACTCTGATATAGATTTTTTTTAATGTAAAAATATAATTTGTTCAATGTTATCTTCTGAAGAAGCAATCAACACTACTTGCCTTCACTTCCATTTGAAAAAAACATAACCTTTAAAATCATTGGTTAGTTCTCTGCTGAAATTCTTTTTGTTTTAAATTTATTTTATTTTATTTTATTTATTTTTTTTGAGTTAAAACAGCATTTTTTCTGTAGAAATTTTTCTTTTCTTTTTTTTTAAATTTTATTTTATTTTTAAACTTTACGTAATTGTATTAGTTTTGCCAAATATCAAAATGAATCCTCTATAGGTATACATGTGTTCCCCATCCTGAACCCTCCTCCCTCCTCGCTCCCCATACCATCCCTCTGGGTCGTCCCAGTGCGCTAGCCCCAAGCATCCAGTATCATGCATCGAGCCTGGACTGGCAACTCGTTTCAGACATGATATTTTACATGTTTCAATGCCATTCTCCCAAATCTTCCCACCCTTTCCCTCTCCCACAGAGTCCATAAGACTGTTCTATACATCAGTGTCTCTTTTGCTGTCTCGTACACAGGGTTATTGTTACCAAGTAGAATTGATTTACAATATTGTGTTAGTTTCAGGTGTACAGCAAAGTGAATAAATTCTATATATACAAATATCCACTCTTTTTTTAGATTGTTTTCCCATATAGACCATTGTAGAGTATTGAGGAGAGCTCCCTGTGCTATACAGTAGGTCCTTATTAGTTATCTATTTTATGTATAGTAGTGTGTATATGTCAAATCCAATCTCCCAGTTTATCCCTCCCTCCCCTTCCTCCTTTGGTAACCATAGGTTTATTTCTTACATATGTAACTCTATTTCTGCTTTGTAATTAAGTTCATTTGTACCATTTTTTAAAATTCCACTTATAACATACACGTGATTTTATATGATATTTGTCTTTTCTCTAACTTGACTCGGTGTGACAACCTCGGCAGTGGTGTTATTTCTTTCTTTTTTTTTTACTGCTGAGTAGTGTTTCATTGTAGGTAGGTAGCATATCTTCTTTATCCATTGCTCTGACAATATACATTTAGATTGCTTCTATGACTGTGTGTTTTAAAATTAGTATCAACATTTAAAGCTCTATGAGGCAATGCGGGAGGAAGCGTAGAGACATGGCTATGAGCACACATTTTGGTGATGGAAAAACCTGTCTTCAAATCTCAAGTCTGCCACTTCAAGCTGGCTGGCACTAGAAATGTTACTTAAGTTCTCCAGGTTCTAATTTCTTTATTTATAAAATGAAGATATTTACCTCAGAAGAGAAATTGCTGTGAGAAATAAATGAGATAAGGAATGTTAAGTGTATAGCACAGGGCCTGGAACATGAAGCACATTACTAAAGTAAATGTTAGTTGTTGATTTTATAATTATTACTATGTGGACAATGCTGAATTATCTAACATGTATTCTGTTGATGTGTCAAGATTTGATTTTGAGTTATCTGCAGAATATAAATGTGAAGATGATCAGCAGACAAGTAGGTATAGTTGCCTTAAACTCAATGAGAAATGCATTTGTTTGTCATTAGTGAATATATAGTAAGATAAACAGTTTCAGGAGAAAGATGGTACCTGAAAAACCGGGTTTAAGCAGGCCCCAGGACACAGGAAGAGAATATTTTATACAGAGAGGAAGAGGGAAGTCTATGCCGTAGCAACAGGAGGGAGGTGAAAGATGAGTGTGGGTGAATTCATGAATATTTATCTATTTGTCACTCCAGTACTTGTGCTTATGAATCTTAAAAGGTAATGTGTTTTGTCTTGATTCTTACTAAAGTTTTATTTTAAAGTGATTATGTGTCTGGAAGCTTTAGTTGATTACAAAAAAACTCAAATTTACTAGCTATCCAGAAAAACCGTAGCCAGAATAAAAGAGTTTGGAGAAATTGATAAATGATGCATTTTAAAAGTTTTTGTTTTTTTTTTAAGAAAATATAAGACAGTTTGTTAAATTTTTAAGAATCATAATTTTGTACCCTGGAAAAGGTTTGCCCAATGGGAAAAGAAAGACATCTTTCTTCACTCTGTTTTTTTAACTATAGTCCTAACCCATGTAAGAAATGGCACTTACATATAGAGAGAAACAGCTAAACAATTAGATAATCAATATAAAAGAGTATTTGGAAAAATAACTCCTCATACATTCTCTCTAGACTTATAGTTCCCTTTATGTAAGGATAGCATGTTTTCAGTTCAGTTCGGTTCAGTTCAGTCACTCAGTCATGTCTGACTCTTTGCAACCCCATAGTTGCAAATTCTTAAGGTATAAATATACTTTCTGAATATATTCTTAATTATTTCAATAATTGCCAAAAGGAGAGCTTTATATATGATCCCGCCTTTAGTCATTTTTCTTTCCTAGCAGAAATGATACATTTAAGAAATATAAGACTTCTTAATCTGCAGGGTGGAAAAGAGCAAAACTGTAAATAAAACATAATTAGAAAGATTTATTTTCCTATATGACTTGGGGCATTTTACAAGTTCTACTTCTTCTTATTTTATTTTCAGAATAACTCCTCTAATAACCAGTGCTATAAATGTCAATTTATGAACTCTGAGGTAAAAGAAGCATCTGAATTGTGCTTTTGAAATCCTGTCTTTGCTACTTTGAAACTAAATATGATGAACTGTTAAATAATCTTCCATTGGTAAAACCAAGTCCTAAAACTGAAGTCATCCATAAATGTTCAGCTTAAAAAATACTAAAGAATATCTGTATAATATTGTGTCCGAAAGTGAAGTATGACATTGCAATACACCTAAAAAAGAAAATTAAATAAAGCTAGAATTTATACAAATTTATTACCATAGATTTACCAAAGTGTTGCTAGACTTTAAGATGTCAGAAGGAAATCATTATGTCTTGCATTGCTAGATCAATTACCTTTGCAGAATCTAATAAATTTTGCCTTCTGATTTTGATGGATGTTTAGCCATCTGCTTCTGGAAAGATTTCCGTTTATAGACCTGGAAAATGTTTCAACAGAGTGCTTATTAAAAGTGTTAGCAGTTGAAAGATACAAATAGGTTTTGTGTGGTTACTGTGGCTTAAACAAATGTTGGGATCACATTTTATAACTAAGAAAATGAAGGAAATTTAATGAATTATTGTTTTTCTTCATTTGTTAAAATGGTCCAAAGAATATTTCATGCAGTAATCTATGTTAAACTTTTAAACTGCATTAACTCAGTGGAAAAAAATGGTAAATACTTTGAAAATTGGTCTCTGTAAATATTAAGATTTTCATTCAGCCAAGTCTGTTTAGCCTCATTTATAATAAGTATTAGTTAAGTATTTGATGACATAAAAAATTAATTACTGAAAAATATAAAATATTTTTTCATAGTTACAAAAGCATTTGGAATTGGAATGTTTAACATGTAATAAATTTAATCATTAAATAAATGTTTATATGAAAAGGAGCGTTTAAATATATGTATTCATATTCCAACTTATTCTTAATAAGTCTTAAAAAGTAAAAACAAAAGATGTTTATAAAACTAGATTTTATAAAGAGCTATTTCTCCATCTAACTAGAGAAAATAAATATTAAAAAATTTTCCTTGGAAATTTTGTGATAGCTTTTCAATTTATTAAAATTAGTCTGATAAATTCACATAATCTGATAAAATCAGAAAATGGCTAAGACTTTTGCTTGGCATTTTTAACAGTATTGATTAGCATATTAATAATAATCGAAGCTACAACATAGTTGATCTGGTCTCTTCCTACTAGATAGAACCTCTTTAAGAACAGGTATCATTCTGATCTTTGTATTTTATATCTTATAACCTTTTTGTGAATTTTAATATATGTCTTTACATACTCACATAATTTCACCATGGTTTAATGTTGCATCATCTTATATAATTCTTTCACAGGATAACTGATGCACATGCAATAGAAAGTATATGTGTCTGTGACCTAGGGTATTCTTTAGTGGACACAGTACCATACTCAATGCCATACCCGGTGTGATTTCCTTTTCTTTTTTGTAAAATAACATTGTAGCAGGAGTAGAATATGAGAAGTGAGCATTCTCAGGGAAAAATACTTCTTTCTCACTATTTAAGTCTATACACTTTAGGCATGAGAACCTCCTTCCTACACAAACGTAGATAAGCATGTGAGCTGGGACAGGCCAATCAATCTATTGTTGTTCAGTCGCTCAGTCATGTCCAACTCTTTGTGACCCTATGGACTGCAGCACATCAGGCTTCCCTGTCCTTCACCATCTCCCAGAGTTTGCTCAAACTCATGTCCATGGAGTGGTGATGCCATCCAACCATCTCATCTTCTGTTGTCCCGTTCTCATCTTGCCTTCTGTCTTTCCCAGGATCGAGGTCTTTTCCAATGAGTCTGCTCTTCACATCAGGTGGCCAAAGTTTATTGGAGCTGTAGCTTCAAGCATCAGTCCTTCCAATGAATATTCAGGGTTGATTTCCTTTAGGATTGACTGGTTTTATATCCCTGCAGTCCAAGGGACTCTCAAGAGTCTTCTCCAACACCATAGTTCAAAAGCATCAGTTCTTTGGTGCTCAGCCTTCTTTATGGTCCAACTCACACATCCATACCTGACTACTGAAAAAAACCATAGCTTTGACTGTATGGACCTTTGTAGGCAAAGTAATGTCTCTGCTTTTTAATACACTGTTTAGGTTTGTCACAGTTTTTCTTCCAAGGAACAAGTGTCTTTTAATTTCATGGCTGCAGTGACTGTCCACAGTGATTTTGGAGCCCGAAAAAATAAAGCCTATCACTGTTTCCATTTTTTCCCCACATATTTGCCATGAACTGATGGGACAGGATGCCATGATTTTAGTTTTCTGAATGTTGATTTTTAAGCCAGGTTTTACTTTCATCTTCATCAAAAGGCTCCTTAGTTACTCTTCACTTTCTGCCATAAGGGTGGTGTCATCTGCATATCTGAAGTTATTGATATTTCTCCCGGCAGTCTTGATTCCAGCTTCTGCTTCATTCAGCCCAGCATTTTGCATGATGTACTCTGCATATAAGTTAAATAAGCAGGGTGACAATATACAGCTTTGACATACTCCTTTTCCAATTTTGAAGCAGACTGTTGTTCCATATCTGGCTCTGTTTCTTCTTGACCTATGTACACGCCAATCAGTCTATTCCTCCTTCAAGACATAGTTTTAGGGAGCTCCTGCCCCAGTGAGATCAATAGTCTCAAGTCCCACACTTTCCTTCAGCTTTTTATGCTGAGCCATAAAGATGGAAAATATAAGCCTCAAGCTTTTGGCAGCCGTATTGTCCACAAAAGGAGATATCCTACAAAGAGTCCTTGTAACATCCTTTGATTCTAGGATCCTGTCCAGTTTTAACCTAATACTACCATGGATTTTTTAACTAATAAAGTTGGCTCAGTGGTAAAGGATCTGCCTGCCAATGCAAGAGGCTGAAGAGCCATGGGTTTGATGCCTAGGTCAGGAAGATCCCCTGGAGGAGGGCATGGCAAGCCACTCCAGTATTCTTGCCTGGTGGGTTACAGTCCATAGGGTCGCAAAAAGTCAGATGCAATTAAGCACATAAACACACCCTTATTTTTGCTTAAGCCTTTTTAAGTTGGACTTATATTACTTGCAACTGAAATATGTTTGATACAGTCATCTGTATTATGGTTGGGAGTTCCCGGTGGCTCAGCAGGTAAAGAACCCGCACAGTGCAAGAGATGCAGGAGACTTGGGTTTGATCCCTGAGTCAGGAAGATCCCCTGGAGGAGATCATGGCAACCCACTCCAGTATTCTTGCCTGGAGAATCCTATGGACAGAGGAGCCTTATGGGCTACAGTCCATTGGGTCACAGAGTTGGACATGACTGAAGCAACTGATTCTAGAAATCAGTGTACTAAAATGGACTGGAATTTAATTCAGAGGACCATTATATCTATTACTGTGGGCAGGAATACCTTAGAAGAAATGGAGTAACCATGAAGTCAACAAAAGAGTCCGAAGTATATACTTGGATGCAATCTCAAAAACGACAGAATGATCTCTGTTTGTTTCCAAGGCAAACCATTCAATATCATGGTAATCCAAATTTATGCCCCAACCAGTAATGCTGAAGAAGCTGAAGTTGAATGGCTCTATGAAGACCTAGAAGACCTTTTAGAACTAACACCCAAAAAAGATGTCCTTTTCATTATAGGGGACTGGAATGCAAAAGTAGGAAGTCAAGAAACACCTGGAGTAACAGACAAATTTGGCCTTGGAGTACAGAATGAAGCAGGGCAAAGGCTAATAGAGTTTTGCCAAGAGAACACACTGGTAATAGCAAACACCCTCTTCCAAGAACACAAAAGAAGACTCTACACATGGGCATCACCAAATGGCCAACACTGATATCAGATTAATCAGATAATCAGATTGCAGCCAAAGATGGAGAAGCTTTATACAGCAGCAAAAACAAGACTGGGAGCTGACTGTAGCTCAGATCATGAACTCCTTATTGCCAAATTCAGTCTTAAATTGAATAAAGTAGGGAAAACCACTAAACCATTCTGGTATGACCTAAATCAAATCTCTTATGATTATACAGTGGAAGTGAGAAATAGATTTAAGGGACTAGATCTGGTAGACAGAGTGCCTGATGAACTATGGATGGAGGTTTGTGACATTGTACAGGAGACAGGGATCAAGACCATCCCCCCAAAAAGAAATACAAAACAGCAAAATGGCTGTCTGAGGAGGCCTTACAAATAGCTGTAAAAAGAGAAGTGAAAAGCAAAGGAGAAAAGGAAAGATATATCCATTTGAATTCAGAGTTCCAAAGAATAGCAAGGAGAGATAAAAAAGCCTTCCTTAGTGATCAATGCAAAGAAAGAGAGGAAAACAATAGAATGGGAAAGACTAGAGATCACTTCAAGAAAATGAGAGATACCAAGGGAAAATTTCATGAAAAATGCTCACAATGAAAAACAGAAATGGTATGGACCTAACAGAAGCAGAGAGGTGGCAAGAATACACAGAAGAGCTATATAGAAAACATCTTCATGACCCAGATAATCACGATGGTGTGATCACTCACCTGGAGCCAGACATCCTGGGATGGGATGTCAAGTGCGCCTTAGGAAGCATCACTACAAACAAAGCTAGTGGAGGTGATGGAATTCCTGTTGAGCTACTTCATATCCTGAAAGATGATGCTGTGAAAGTGTTGCACTCAATATGCCAGCAAATTAGGAAAACTCAGCAGTGGCCACAGGACTGGAAAAGGTCGGTTTTCATTCCAATCCCAAAGAAAGGCAATGCCAAAGAATGCTCAAACTACTGCAGAATTGCACTCAACTCACACGCTAGTAAAGTAATGCTTAAAATTCTCCAAGCCATACTTCAGCAGTATGTGAACCATGAACTTCCAGATGTTCAAGCTGGTTTTAGAAAAGGCAGAGGAATCAGAAATCAAATTGCCAACATCTGATGGATCATCGATAAAGCAAGAGAGTTCCAAAAAAGCATCTATTTCTGCTCTATTGACTACGCAAAATCCTTTGACTGTGGATCAAACTGTGGAATATTCTGAAAGACATAGGCATACCAGACCACCTGACCTGCCTCTTGAGAAACTTGTATGCAGGTCAGGAAGCAACAGTTAGAACTGGACATGGAACAACAGACTGGTTCCAAATAGGAAAAGAAGTACATCAAAGCTGTATATTGTCACCCTGCCTATTTAACTTATATGCAGAGTACATCATGAGAAATGCTGGGCTGGATGAAACACAAGCTGGAATCAATATTGCCAGGAGAAATATCAATATCCTCAGATATGCAGATGACACCACCCTTATGGCAGAAAGAGAAGAAGAACTAAGGTGCCTCTTGATGAAAGTGAAAGTGGAGAGTAAAAAAGTTGACTTAAAGCTCAACATACAGAAAATGAAGATCATGGCATCCAGTCCCATCACTTCATGGGAAATAGATGGGGAAACAGTGTAAACAGTGGCTGACTTTATTTTGGGGGGCTCCAATATCACTGCAGATGGTGATTGCAGCCATGAAATTAACAGATACTTACTCCTTGGAAGAAAAATTATGATCAACCTAGACAGCATATTAAAAGGCAGAGACATTACATTGCCAACAAAGGTTGATCTAGTCAAGGCTATGGTTTTCCCAGTAGTCATGTATGGGTGTGAGAGTTGTACTATAAAGAAAACTGAGCACTGAAGAATTGATGCTTTCGAACTGTGGTATTGGAGAAGACTCTTGAGAGTCACTTTGACTGCAAGGAGATCCAACCAGTCTATCCTAAAGGAGATCAGTCCTGGGCGTTCATTGGAAGGACTGATGTTGAAGCTGAAACTTCAGTATTTTGGCCACTTGATGTGAAGAGCTGACTCTTTTGAAAAGACCCTGAGGGTGGGAAAGATTAAAGGCAGGAGGGGAAGGGGACGACAGAGGATGAGATGGTTGGATGGCATTATCAACTCAATGGACATGAGTTTGGGTAAACTCCGGGAGTTGGTGATCCACAGGGAGGCCTGGCATGCTGCAGTTCATGGGGTCACAAAGAGTCGGACACGACTGAGCGACTGAACTGAACTCTACTGAACTATTCCATTGTGTATATGTACATGGCTCTCTTATCCATTCATCTGCCAATGGGCATCTAGGTTGCTTCCATGTCCTAGCTATTGTAAACAGTGCTGTGATGCACATTGGGGTACACATGTCTTTTTCAATTCTGGTTTCCTCAATGTGTATGCCCAGCAGTGGGATTGCTGGGTCATATGGCAGTTCTATTTCCAGTTTTTTGAGGGATCTCCACACTGTTCTCCATAGTGGGTTTACTGCTTTGCATTCCCACCAACACTGTAAAAGGTTTCCCTTTTTTCCACACCCTCACCAGCATTTATTGCTTGTAGACTTTTGGATAGCAGCCATTCTAACTGGCATGAAATGGTACCTCATTGTGGTTTTGATTTGCGTTTCTCTGATAATGAGTGACGTTGAGCATCTTTTCATGTGCTTGTTAGCCATCTATATATCTTCTTTGGAGAAATGTCTGTTTAGTTCTTTGGCCTATTTTTTAATTGGGTCATTTATTTTTCTGGAATTGAGCTGCAGGAGCTGCTTGTATATTTTTCAGATTAATTCTTTGTCAGAAACTAATCACTTTTAAAAATTATTGTTAAAGATAAACATAAAAGGAAGGAAAACTCTAGATATGGTATATTCTGATACAAAATATATATGTGCTCTCTGTTACCAAGTTTATGTAGTCATAAAAATAAACTTTGATTTAAGAAGGGGACATCATGGAACATCCTCTCCAGTCTTTTGTTTTATAGACAAAATAACCATAGTATGTGCACGCTAAGACCCTTCAGCTCAGTTCAGTTTCTCAGTTGTGTCCGACTGTTTGCGATCCCATGAATTGTAGCACACCAGGCTTCCCTGTCCATCACCAACTCCTGGAGCCTACCCAAACTCAAGTACATTGAATCAGTGATGCAATCCAACCATCTCATCCTCTGTCGTCCTCTTCTCCTCCTGCCCTCAATCTTTACCAGCCTCACAGTCTTTTCAAATGAGTCAGCTATTCACATCAGGTTGCCAAAGTACTGAAGTTTGAAGTTTCAGCTTCAACGTCAGTCCTTCCAGTGAACACCCATTGAGTAATGGAATATTACTCAGCCATTAAAAAGAATGTTTTTGAATAAATTCTAATGAGGTGGATGAAACTGGAGCATATTATACAGAGTGAAGGAAGTCAGAAAAAAACCACCTATACGGTATCAGTTCAGTTCAGTTCAGTCGCTCAGTCGTGTCCGACTCTTTGCGACCCCATGAATCGCAGCACGCCAGGCCTCCCTGTCCATCACAAACTCCCGGAGTTCACTCAGACTCAAGTCCATCGAGTCAGTGATGCCATCCAGCCATCTCATCCTCTGGCGTATACTAACACATATATATGGAAATTAGAAAAATGGTAATGTTGACCCTATATGCAAGACAGCAAAGAGACACAGATGTAAAGAGCAGACTTTTGGACTCTGTGGGAGAAGGCAAGGGTGGGGTGATTTGAAAGAATATCATTGAAACATGTATATTATCATATGTGAAACAGATCGCCAGTCCAGGCAATGCATGAGACAGGGTACTCAGGGCTGAAGCCTTGGGATGACCCTGAGGGATGGGATGGGGAAGGAGGTGGCAGGGGGATTCAGGATGGGA
This sequence comes from Bubalus bubalis, assembly GCF_019923935.1. Classification (NCBI taxonomy): domain Eukaryota; kingdom Metazoa; phylum Chordata; class Mammalia; order Artiodactyla; family Bovidae; genus Bubalus; species Bubalus bubalis. The sequence goes on along the minus strand of NC_059157.1, from coordinate 138,670,160 downwards.
AACACATGTACACCTATGGCTGTTTCATGTCAGTGTATGGCAAAAACCACTGCAATATTGTAAAGTAATTAGCCTCCGATTAAAATAAATAAATAAATTTTTTAAAGTGCTTAGTTTCTTTTTAACCTCTATATCTTTTAATGATTAATTATCTGTTCTGCTATTTATAAAATTCATAGTAGATTTGAGTTGTTAATTTTTAAAAATATTAATAAAAGCAATTAATTGTATTTAACCACATAAATGACAGTGAAAGAAAAAAATTCACATTTATAAATCAGTTTATTGACTGGATTGTCTTAACTAACACCCAAATCATATTATCTTTACCTAAAGTGATTTACCACAAGACACACTTTGTTTAAACTCCCCTAAAACATTATTAATTGTCCTACAGAAGAAGTTTCATTTAAAAAAAAGGCACTGTCACTTTTTGAATAAAATTATGTTAACTCTTAAAATTGATTGTTATCCAAATGAGTACAGATATCAAGGTGAGATCCTGGTTAATGGTGGACAGTCCTGGATTGCCTTGATCTGTTTCAGGTGGCATCTGTTTTCCTGTTGTAATTATTAATGGGGTCTCATTTTAATATTGTAAGTATCCCAGTTTGGAGAAAAATTATATAGTCACACAGATACAGCCATCAGAGATACTTTATAGCCAAATGGTAAAAGAAAAGGCTGATAAATGAAGTATGAGGGGATATAACTACAAATGGTATATATGGAAACAATATATAAAATCTAAAATATTATCATCATTATATTCTATAATTTGTGGAAGAAAAGCATGAAAGAAATGTAGATGCTTCTTAATGAACTTTGCTATACTCACTAACTTTCAATAAACTATTCCTGAAAAACAGGAATTGAATGTCACCGCCAGCTACTTGTTTTGTCTACATCAGTGCATTGTATAGGAAAACTCGGTGCTAAATGAAGCATTCTTTACTAATCATCTACATCAGTAGTCACACGAAGAAAGTCTTTCTAAACTAAATCTTGAGATAAATGCAAAATGTTATTATTGTTATAAGCATTATCATTAAAGTGCATAGCAGTATAACCCTTTTCATTGGGAACCTTGCATTTAAAATTTATAGAAAATTTGTTTTGCGAGATGAATTTCATTTTGAACTTCCTGGATAAACTGTTAGGTTAAAGTGGAATCAGCATTAATGTCACTTTTGTGTCCTACTTTCTTCATGTATATTCTTTCAGTATAAATATAATACTTCTGAAGGAATAAAAGAAATTAATCGCTAATTAGAATTATTTTTAATTTATTGTTAACCATATTAAACCACAATAAACTAGGTTCAGACACAGTGGGAAAACTAAAACCAAAGCAGCTTTTCCTGGACTTTCTTTTTAAATACACTTCCATCATTTTATTTAGATTACCTTATTCAGCCACATACACATATGCACACAAATATAGGAATGGTGGGCTGGCTCACAAATATGACAACTATCCATTGAATATGGATATAATACTGTGTATTTCAGGATCCATGAAAAACTCTTTAAGGTATCAACAGACCATAGGAAAAGATTGACAAACTTTGTTAGTAAAGGGGCAGATATTAAAGGTTTTAGGTTTCATGAACCATATATATGATCTTAGCTGCAATTGTTTCATTCTGCCATTGTAGCAAATAGATAGCCACAGATAATGTTAAAAATAAATGTGACTGTGTTCCAATAAAACATATTGACACTGGAATTTGATTTTCATGTAAATGCCACAAGTCATGAAATAAAATTCTTCTTCTAAATTGTTCCAACCATTTAAAATATAAAAGCCATTCTTAAATCATAGGCCATAGAAAAACAGTCAAGAGGCGACATTTAGCCTGTGATTCATAGTTTGCTGAGCCCTGTCAGAGAATATTAACACTGTGCCCTGTCAGAACCAAAAAAATAATAAAGAATTGTGTGTGGCATACAACAAACTTCTCAAGTGTGCTTTAAGATACATATAATGCTTTGAAAAACAGGAGTTGAATTTTTTTCTTTCCTTAGAAAATACAGAATGTTGTAACAGTGGAAAAATTCTATCACAACAGCTTCTAATTGGTGTTTACATAAAGAGTCCATGACAAATACCCTGTCAAAAGAATGCTTTATTATGTGGAGATATAATGTCAGTTTCATGTATAACCAGCTTCCTTGCAAATCAAATAATGCTATAGATAGGTGTGACATCATGTCTAGGCATAATCATAGTTTGACTGATAGGTTGGAATATGGTATATAAACAGGAAACTAGAAAATAATTGCTTAACTTAAACTTTAGTTAAAAATAATTGAAGAAGGACAACATTACTAACATGTGAATGTATTAGGAATATCCTTAAATTGTTGCTTCTATAACTGTCAAGATATAATCTAATGATGAAGAACCTTGAAAGTGGTTGATATCATTTAATTTATTGGTTAATGAAATTGCTCATTTTGAATACATTTCTATTATATAGATCAGTATTAATAATATAATTATAGACCACTCTAAATACTCAAGAATAAATATAGCTTATCATATGAAAGTATAGTTTCAGTTCAGTTCAGCCGCTCAGTTGTGTCCGACTCTTTGCGACCCCATGAATCGCAGCACGCCAGGCCTCCCTGTCCATCACCAGCTCCCGGAATTCACTCAAACTCACGTCCATCGAGTCGGTGATGCCATCCAGCCATCTCATCCTCTGTTGTCCCCTTTCTCTCCTGCCCCCAATCCCTCCCAGCATCAGAGTCTTTTCCAATGAGTCAGCTCTTTGCATGAGGTGGCCAAAGTACTGGAGTTTCAGCTTTAGCGTCATTCCTTCCAAAGAACACCTAGGGTTGATCTCCTTTAGAATGGACTAGTTGGATCTCCTTGCTGTCCAAGGGACTCTCAAGAGGCTTCTCCAACACCACAGTTCAAAAGCATCAATTCTTTGGCGCTCAGCTTTCTTCACAGTCTAACTCTCACATCCATACATGACCACTGGAAAAACCATAGCCTTGACTAGACGGACCTTTGTTGGCGAAGTAATGTCTCTGCTTTTCAATATGCTATCTTGGTTGGTCATAGTTTAGTGCTAATTATTAGCAAAATAGGGAATTAATGTTATATTTTTACTAAATTGACATAAATTCTTTCTTAACATGCTGCCACTGCTGCTGCTAAGTCTCTTCAGTCATGTCCGACTCTGTGCGACCCCATAGATGGCAGCCCACCAGGCTCCCCCGTCCCTGGGATTCTCCAGGCAAGAACACTGGAGTGGGTTGCCATTTCCTTCTCCAATGCATGAAAGTGAAAAGTGAAAGTGAAGTCACTCAGTCGTGTCTGACTCTTCATCACCCCATGGACTGCAGCCTACCAGGCTTCTCTGTCCATGGGATTTTCCAGGCAAGAGTGTACTGGAGTGGGATGCCATTGCCTTCTCTGTATAGAGATCTTAAATGACATTAAAATAAAAACACCTATATATGATGAGACAAGTTTTTTTTTCCAACATTGTTATAATATTGTTAATCTACAGATTTTATCAGATTTCATCAATTGTATCACAATATATATTTAAATTTTATTTTTTTTAATTATTATCTAATGTTTCATATTTAAGCATGCTTGAAAATTATGAAGCATGATAGTAAAATAATCATCTGTCAACCAGTCACTCAACTGAAGATCTAGAACAGGGTCCATAAACTATGTGCTGTATTTATATAGTAGGCAAAATCCAGCCTGCTGGCCTGTTTTGGTGAATAAGAATTTATCAGAACACAGTTGGTGAGGCAGAGATTAAATACTTGGGTGATGTGGTCTGGCCAAGTCCTTCATTTTAGAAACAAGGATATTAAGCAGAGAAATATAAAGAGACTTACCTGAGGTTATACAGCATGTTACTGGTAAATTAAGATAAGGACCCAGTTTTGTTTTGTTTTATTTTTTCCTCTTAATATTCTGCAATTGAAGGAAACAAGCAAAAGCGAGCTTGTGAGAAAAGAAAATGACAGCATTTTAAATTGGCCACATGATCTTTCATTGTCATCATCTTCTCCTCTCCCATCCACTTTCCCCATTCTCTTCCTCATTCCTTAAAAGCTAGTGGTAAGCTTAATGTTGTGATTTTAAAAGAAATTTAATTTAACGTAATGTAATTTAATTTTATTTGTAGGTATTTCTATCCTAAAATATATTTTATGTGTTCTCAATTAAAATGTACTTTATGAAACATTAATTCCTCCATGGTGGTCCTGATTGTGTATTTGAATGTTTCTTAACATTTCCAACATCCTAAATACACTTGATGTATTTAACATTGTTATGTGATAACACAATGTTACACTTAATGTATTTAACATTAAAAAATGTTTCTTAATATTTCCAACATACTAAATATACTTCCTGTAACATACTAAATACACTTCCTTGGTGGTTCAGATGGTAAAGAATCTACCTGGAATGTGGGAGACCTGGGTTTGAACCCTGGGTGGGGGAGATCCCCTGGAGAAAGAAATGGCAACACACTCCAGTATTCTTGCTAGGAGAATTCCATGGACAGAGGAGCCTGGTGGGCTACAGTCTATGGGGTCACAAAGAGTTGGACACAAATGAACGTGACTAACACACACAAATACACTTAAAGAGTGGTATTCAATTGTATTTGTTCTATTCAAAATAAAGCATGATGATACTGTTCATGATTGAAACTTATTGATAAATAACATTAATATAATCTTCTCATCCATGAATCCAAAAGAAGATTTGCAAAACCCTGCATATTAAATAGCCCACGGATTTCTATGGGGATTAGAAAAATTATTTTCTCCACTAATTTAAGCATATGGAGGACTTTCTTAATAGAACTCGCTGATTCCTACCAAGCTGGATCCTTTTTAGGGAGTTAATAATATGCTGAGCATGATGAAATGGTGATTTCAGGCATCCATGTGAAGGCTATCAAAACAAAAAAATATTAGTGATACAGCTGCAGGACTATGATTCATGCTATAAAATTACAGAAAAAATAACAAATTTGAAGAATACTGTAAATGACAAATTTTAAACATCTTAGCATTAAATGTGTATGTCTTTCTGAAAAAAATATGGTATTTATCTGTATGGATAAGTTGTTTGGGTTAAACCAACCCTAATTAATCACAGCCTGCATTAAGTCAAAAAGGGCAATATCAGAAAAATTTTTGCCTCCAAATAGATGCTTAATCCTACAGATTGTAATGCATATATAAACATCGAAGCTTATTATATTTTAGATAGCTATAGTCTATGGGGAACTTCTGAAATATTATTTTTTGCTCTATTTTATTTTAGATAGATATTCTAAAATTGGATTTTCTTTTATTCTTCAGTGATATTTCTTGTTTTTTTCCCCTCTGTTTCTCAGTATTACATAAGGCAGAAATTTGTCTATTTGATTGCCTTTGCCAAATAGCTTTCACTGTTTTTTTTCTGCTTTATAACTCATTAAATTTTTCACTGCAAAACTGAATAAATTGATTTGTCAATTTGCTTTTAGTTTTCATCTCTTAATATTAAAAGCATTTGTAGATAAAATTTTAATTTCTGATTAAACCTTTGACTATGCCCTCGAAATTTAGATATGCAGTATTCTTACTGTCATTTTTATAACTAATACCTGAGTGGAATTTTTCCCTCTGTTTGGCCCCAACAGTTGTTATGTAAAGTCCTTTTCATTTAAATTTCAGGGAATTTTGGAATGTTTGCAATTTTATTTCTAACTTTATTTTTTTATAGTACAGTCATCCCTCTGTATCCATGGGTAATGATTCCAGGACCCTCTTCCTCCTCTGCAGATATCAAAATCTGCAGATGTTCAAGTTCCTTATATAAAATGGTGTGGTATTTGCACACAACCTATGCACATCCCCCCACATACTTACATTTTCTCTAGAGTACTTATAATGCCTGCTGCTACTGCAATGCAAAAAAGTGAAAGTGAAAGTCACTCAATCGTATCTGACTCTTTGCGACCCCATGGACTATACAGTCCATGGAATTCACCAGGCCAGAATACTGGAGTGGGTAGCCATTCCCTTCTCCAGGGGATCTTCCCAACCTGGGATCAAACCCAGGTCTCCCACACTGCAGGTGGATTCTTTACCAGCTGAGTCACCAGGGAAAATAGTTGTAAATACAATGTAAAATACTATGTAAGTAGTTTCTGATGCTCAACAAATTTAACTTTTGCTTGCTGGAACTTTCTGAAATGTTTTTTCCAAATATTTTCTATCTGCTGTTGGTTAAATTCATGGTTGGTTGAATTCATGGCTGCAAAACCTGAGAACATAAAGGGCTGATTTTATTTGGCTCAGATGGCCTAAGAGCTGTCTACTCTTGGAATTTATTCAGGTTTTTTGGTATTTATATATGATAATTTTAAAATACTTTTGTGGAGTTTTAAAGCAAAGATATAGGATATTGTGCATATGCATGCTCGGTTGTGACTCTTTGGATCCCTGTAGCCCACCAGTCTCCTCTGTCCATGGGATTTCCCAGGCAAGAATACAGGAGTGGGTTGTGATTTCCTCCTCCAAGGAAAATTCCTGACCCCAGGACTTTAATTATAAATATATAAAGAGAAATACATTACTTCTATTGTATTAATTTTATTTTTAAGATCTTTGTATATACTTGTCAGTTACATATTTAAGTAAAAATAGAAGCAAGTTATTTTCTTCTCCTGTGTCTAAAGTTTCTGCCCACTATAAACATTTTTTTTCTTTCGGTTTAAATACAATATTACTCACTTTGTAAAGGCTTATGCCTGATCTATATGTTGTATAGATTATCAATGTTACACCATCAATGTCCAAAATATCACTTAGGTTTATACTGTTGTGATTCCTGTTTTCACATCAAATTTAGATGTCATTTCCTAATCTGTCCATTTATTTTTAATTGTCCGATAGTGCGTTCTTTAGGTGTGTTATCATGAGTATCATTTGAACTTGATACTGTAAAACAATTTAATGATATATTTTCTGTTTTTGTGATTCCTTGCCGTTTACTCTGTATACTTTACATCCCTTAGCTATATGAACTAGAATATAAATAGTGAGTACCTATCTCTATATTTTTTTTCCTGCTCATCTCCTGTCCTCTTCTTTCTTTCTTTCCCCTTCCTTCCTTCCTTTCTTTTCTTCTGAGTACTGTTGGCTCTGTGTGAAAACAGAAATACACTACTGTGGAAATAATTGAAAGGAAGCTCAAAAAATTATTACCTTGAATGTATACCACAGACTTGTAGCAGTTCTTGGGTTTGGGATGTCTTTATCTATTCCCAACTTTACTAATCAAAGCTGATTATAAATTGATTTCTCTTCCATTGCAGGGCCAATTTAGGAGTTCTATAAAATAGTGTCTATACATATAGACTATTTTAAAAATGTTATAAAGTAGACAAGTCATTTGTAGTAGTTGAGATACATGCATACCTAGTTCCCTTGCATATACTGCTTAAGTTGAAGACAGACTGGCATTAAATACAGATGTTGAATATAAGGTGGATGTAGGTTTTTATAAACCTAAAGAAAAACCATATGGCAAGACAGAGGACTCAATACCATGGAGATAATGATGGTGCCTCCTCTGCAGGTGAGGAAGGGTAGACTCCATGCTGAATGGAGGATCTAAATTAGAAGAATTTCATTAGAGATGATTCATTAGTATTGACCTTAAAGCTTAATAATGGCAGTTCTTACTGTCTACTATCTTGAGCCCCAAAGTGACTTATAGTTGATCTGTCATTTATGAAAGTCTTCATCCTGAAGTCATCCTTCTGTCTTCAGCTCCTTAACTATCTGCTGGTCTGAGTAATGTGTGACAGGGAGACAGAAAAGTAGTAAGCTGTTTTTAAAAGTCTTGAGTCTTTGTACTCAGTTCATGAACAGTTTCTACTGAGAAGATGATTTTTAAAAATGAAGTTGGACTTTGAAATTCAAGCACAAGACAGTGAGTTTGCAACAAAATGAAGTTCACAGTACAGAATTCTGACCTATATATATATATATATATATATATATAGTTTTATATATATATAGTTTTTTATATATATATAGTTTTATTTTCTGTGTCTTTGAAGGCATTTCGGAGGTCACTATAAGGAGTCAAATAAGAAGCTTCTTATTCAAGTGCCATCTTAAATTGAAGGCCTGGTGAAGACAGTATTTCATCCTCTCTTTATAATACAATGTATTAAGTCAAACATCCTTTTCAGGCTGAGCTTACTCATCCAAGTCTATTCTTGGTGAACGTTCTACCATGAACTGTCACAGTTTAGTTAAAACTTTCAACATGGATGTTTTATTTCTCCCTTTATTTGAACATTATTGAAACTACTTTTCAATTCTAAAACAGATGCTAGAAAGTCTCAAATATTTCCTAAATAATCATTTCTTTTTTTAAGTGGGAAATTTAGTCCCAAAGTTTAAAGTTCTGAAAGGATAAAGAATTACTATTTACTAAACTAGGAAATTCTCTATTAATGCAAAAGCATGTGTTAGTTCCATTAACTAACAAATACATTCTTGGATGTGTCTCAGTAACTACGAAGTTATCCTTCTGGTACAGAATAGCCTAAGGGTACTTTCTAATTAAAATTTTGAAAGCTGATGCTCAGTATACCGTATCTGTCTGCAATTCTAAATTAAGTTGGGATCTCTTATATTATATTAGTCTATAATCTTTCACTGCTGTGTAACAGTTGAAAAAATGCTAATTTAGTAAATCAGATCAAGTTCAACCCTGAACTCTTATTGCTATACCGAATAAAGTTTGTGGTAGTTATGATCGAGTTGCAATTTATGGAACCTCATAATCCTACTAGTAATAAAAATAATAATTCCAACAATAATAATATTCTCTCATTTATTTCACTCCTGCTGTGTTCCAGGCCTTTTAAATATATCATATCATCTGACTCATGCCAGAACTATGTGAGTTATTCCAATTCTATGATTAAAACAGCTGAGGTGAGAAAAGAGGATGGTTTTAATTAAGACAGAGATGGAAGCCATGAAGTTAAGTGGGGGAGAGGGGGTAAAGGGGGCAGTTAGAAAAGGGGTTCATTAAAGAACTTTAAAATCTTACAAGTAACTTTTTTGTAGTTTTATAAATTGCTTTTCTAATGTCTGTGAACCTTAGATAATGTGGAAAGATAAAGGAAAACACAGAGAAAATAAAAATGGCCAATTCTGTCTCACATGTGTTGCACTCCACATGCTTAACAGATTTCAGGAGAGATTGTAGATTGGTTAGATGGCATCTGCAGTTCAGGAAAAGAGTCTGAGTTACAGTTTTGAAAGTCATCAGTGTTAATAGAAGTTGAAGTTTCAGGTATGGAGATTTTTTTGGGGGGTGTGCTGTATTGGGTCTTTGTTGCTGTGCGAGGGCTTTCTCAAGTTGGCAGGGGCTAGTCTTCATTGCAGTGAGTGGGCCTCTCATTGTGGTGGCTTCTCTGGTAGCTTCTCTGGTTGTGGAGCATAGGCTTGGTAGCTTTGGCACACAGGGTTTGTTGCCCTGCGTCATGTGAAATCTTCTCAGACCAGGGATTGAACCCGTGTCCCCTACATTGGCAGGCTGATTCTTACCACTGGACCACCAGGGAAGTCCTGGAGAAGCTAATTTAAAATAACTGTGTAGACTGAGGGAAGAAAAAAAAGAGGACAAAGGCTAAAGCATGGGGAAACATTGGTATTCAGAAAGCAATAAAATTAGAGATATTAGGAGAATTAATCATTCAAACAGGGAGTTAATACCAAAGCTAACAAAAAAGAGATTTTATGATATAGAAATAGTGAAAATGTTGAATTCTGGGACCAAGTAAGATAAAACTTGAAGGTATCTAGTGGGTCTGTCAGTTGGTTAGCAAGTGAGCAAGAGGATGTGGACAGGCTTGAGAGCTCTGTGCTCTATTCAGGAGCGTGTGGTAGGAGACTAGTGGGGAAATTAGTGGAAACTTTATAGAAGCCAGCGTGTGCACAAAAGTAGAGACAAGGTCAGTAGCTAGAAATTCACAAAAGAGTTTTATTAGAGGGACTTAAATACGTGTATTTGTGGAAAGAGAATATATGGAGACAGAGAGAGAGGATACCAAAGGAAATCTTGAAGGAGGATCTTGAAGGAAGATCCATACCTCTCAACAGGATGTCCCAAGGGGCCTGCTTCAGATACTGACATAGGGCCCTGAGTGAAAGGAAGACTAGATGCTGAAACCCAGCCCATCCCTGCTTGCCCAGCCATGTCAGCTGGAACAAAGGGTGCTTTTTTTTGTTAATAGTCCAAATGGGGCTGCTTTTTCGATTTAGTCTTCTCAGAAAGGACACCTTTTATAATTCATCCTCCCAGAAATGATGACTTCTTTTTTTGACTTTTAATTTGACTTCTAACTTGCACAAGTATTTGCTAGTAGCAGCCCAAAATTTAGCATGAAGCTGGTAGTTTTGTTTTTATTTCAATTCTCCATGTCATGTTATAAAAAAATCTTTCAAGATTCAAGCACAATTTTAACGGTTACTGTCAAATATCTTATCGAGGCAAGAATTTAGCACACATTTTGAACATCTTTGAACAGCTATATAAAGAAACAAATGATTAGCAACATCATATAGACCTACCGTATAGGTCTTCCCTCGTAGTTCAGTCGGTAAAAAATCTGCCTGCAACACAGGAGACGTGGATTCGTTTCCTGGGTCAGGAAGATCCCCTGGAGAAGGAAATGGCAACCCACTCCAGTGTTCTTGCCTGGAGAATCCTATGGTCAGAGGAGCCTGGCGGGCTACAGTCCACAGGGTTGCAAGAGTTGGACACGACTCAGTGACTAAACCACAACCACCACCATATACTTTTGTATCTAGATGAAATGTATTTGCTTTTTTAAAAGCACAGTAGCAAAGCAGAATCTATTTGTCATGATTATAAAATTTGGTTGGGGTTCCTTGCCTCTTGCAAAGAATTAGTAAATCTGTGTGTTTTCATACATCTTACACACAAAATTTTATTTCCTTTTTTTTGTTTTCTTGTTTTTTAGAAGTTTTATTTGGAGTATAATTGATTTACAATGTGTTCATTTCAGTTGTACAGTTAGGAGATTTAGTTATACATATGCAGGTATACTTCTTTTATGTACTTCTGATTAGTGAGGGACAGCATAGAGTCCTATAGTTTAGGGATCCCCAGCTCCCAGGCCATGGAACAGTACTGGCCTGAGGCCTGTTTAGAACCAGGCCGCACGTCAGGAAGTGAGTGGTGAGTGAATGAGCAAGCAAAACTTCATCTGTATTTACAGCTGCTCCCCATCACTGGTATTACCACCTGAGCTCTGCCTCCTGTCAGATCAGCAGCAGCAAAATAAATGTAATTCACTTGTATCATCCTGAAACCATCTCCTCCCACCACCCACCTGGTCCACGAAAAAACTGTCTTCCAAGAAACCAGTCCCAAGTGACAAAAACTTTGGGGACTGCTGCTGTAATCCTGTTACCAAACTGAAATGACAGAATGTCAGCATTGGAAAGTACCTCCAAGTCTTCTACAGCAGCCTTGGACATGTTACATTTGACCACATTCAGAGGGTGTGGGACTTGCCTGTGGTCACATAGCTGACCAGTAGCAGGGCCATACGACTTCTGATTCCCCAAGAAGTGTTCTTTCCACTAGATCAGAAACAAAGACTTAAACTTATACTTTTTGTGGCAGAACATGAAAGGACTTCTTCACAGAGCATCATGTGTATCATATTCACCTTATATGAGGTAGAAGCTTGAAATACAATCAATCCTCTTGCTTTCTAAACTTGCCCTACTTGTAAAAGTTGGAGGAATCAGCTGTAATTCTGACTTTTTTCTTTAAATTTTTAATAATGGTTCTTCCTAAATGGATAGAAAGGGGCATGGTTAAATGTGGCAGCTTGATTTTTCATGATAGTCTTCTACATTTATGTCCTTGTGTTCAAATAACATTTTTTTGAAATTTTATGCCAATTTTTTTTAAAGTAAGAATATTGTTTGAGTTATATTTAACATTTTGAAATAGTGCATGAGGATGGGATTGGCAATCACATAGATCGAATTTAAAGAAGACCTTGGATTTTGTGGTAGCTGTCTAGATATCATGGTCTGAATAAGAACACACACAGTCATAAAGAACTCTGTTGGATAGTTGTGAAGAGCAGTGTATCTTGGTTTATATTTTTGGTCATTGTTTTCCAAATTGTGTTTCTTGAATTATTTACAGGTATTATTTGAATTAAGAAGTCTGTGGTCTATAAATGATGCTATACTTTATTATAACTTCTTGCTACCCTTATGTGAAAATGTATATAGAAATATTCCACAGGTGGGAAATATTTTTCTTAGAGTTTTTTTTTTCCTTTTCCTTTAGGATCTTTCATTAAGTAGCCAAGTTTTAACACATCTTTGGACACAAATGATATCTTTACCTGAAGTAAAAGTCCTCTTGCTGCTCTAAAGAAATTGCTAAACTAGCTGAAAAGAAAACATAACACGCTTCATTACAGTAAATGCAAATGTTATTGATAATACTGTTTAAAAACTTTAAATATATATATATAAGTATACATATTTTTATAGTATACATATTTTTATAGTATGCATGTGTTTGTTGTGTGTTAGGTTTGGGGAAAGGGGCTATCAATACAACTATCTATTTTGAGCCAAGCTTATTCATGTCTTAAGGATACTTCAATTTTATACAATTCAGTAGTATTTAGCTTGTATTCTTTCTGAGAATTGAAGATTTTTAACTTTGAGTAGTGTAAACTAATACTTGAGATACATATTATTTTCATCACAATTTGGTTTCTTGTCTCTCTCTGTAACAATAGAGCCAGTGATTTAAAATCCCTCATTCCTATGCTCAATATCTTTCTGTTGTTGTTCAGTCACTCAGCCATGTCCAACTCTTTGCGATCCCATGGACTGTAGCACGCCAGGCTTCCCTGTCCTTCACTGTCTCCTAGAACTTGCTCAAACTCATGTCCATTGAATCTATGATGCCATCCAACCATCTCATCCGCTGTCGTCCCCTTCTCCTCCTGCCTTCAATCTTTCCTAGCAGCAGGGTATTTTCTGAGTAAGCTCTTCACATCAGGTGGCCAAAGTATTGTAGCTTCATCTTCAGCTTCAGTCCTTCCAATGAATATTCAGGAAATACTGATTTCCTTTAGGATTGACTGGTTTTATCTCCTTGCGGTCCAAGGGAATCTCAAGAGTCTTCTCCAACACCATGGTTCAAAATCATCAATTCTTTGGCACTCAGTCTTCTTTATGGTTCAACACTCACATCCATACATGACTGCTGGAAAAACCATAGCCTTGACTAGATGGATCTTTGTTGACAAGGTAATGTCTCTGCTTTGTAATATTATGTCTAGGTTGGTCATAACTTTTCTCCCAAGGAGCAAGCAACTTTTAATTTATGGCTGCAGTCACCATCTGTAGTGATTTTGGATCCCAAGAAAATAAAGTCTGTCACTATTTCCATTGTTTCCCCATCTATTTGCTATGAAGTGATGGGACCAGATGCCGTGATCTTTGTTTTTTGAATATTGAGTTTTAAGCCAGCTTTTTCACTCTCCTCTCTAACTTTCATCAAGAGACTCTTCGGTTCCAGTCAAAAGTCTACAACTCTGCCTTTCAAAGCACACTGTCATGCATTCTCCTTATAGGAATTAACTTGTTTTCCTAAATCTCAAAGTGTATGACATGAAGTAATCTGAAGATGCCATGAGATATATATTTTTTGTTTGTTTTGATTTGAAATACTAATATGAAGTAAAACATCAGTCTTGAAGGAACTGTCATCAGAAGCAAATATTATTGTGTTACCAAACAAATAATATAAAGATAATTAAACAATAAACTAAGAAAGTATGTGAATTATTTGTACCACCCATTTTTTGCATTACTTAAAAAATAGGGAAACTTATAGATATAATTTAAGAACGTTCAGATGACCCAGGTGGGTGCTGAACGTATATATACATTCCATACACTAACTCTAGCTGCCTGTATTACCACACTCATTGATAAGCAGACTTTATGAATTGTTATTTGCTTGCTCAGCAGAATCAACAATGACAATCTGGTCGATTTTAAAAGACAAAAATTGAACAGAATACTATAGAAATAGATGAAATATTCCCTTAAAATAGTGTCAATGTTATACATAGACCTTACTAAACCCCCAAATTGAGAGTAGTTTCATTAAGTAGGATACATTTTGCAAGGTAAGTGTACAGACTTGATCTTCCCTGTAGCTCAGATGGTAAAGAATCTGCCTGCAATGCAGGAAACCCGGGTTCAGTCTCTGGGTCGGGAAGACCCTCTGGAGAAGGGAATGGCAATCCACTCCAGTATTTTTGCCTGGAGAATCCCATGGACAGAGGAGCCTGGTGCTCCACAGTCCATGGGGTCACAAAGAGTCGGGACAACTGAGCAACTAATGCTACTACTATACAGAAATATGACATGAACCAAGCCTTTATGTGCATGCATGCTAAGTCACTTCAGTTGTGTCTGACTGTGACGCTATGGACCGTAACCCACCAGGCTCCTCTATCCATGGCATTCTCCAGGCAAGAATACTGGAGTGGGTTGCCATGCCTTCCTGCAGGGTATCTTCCCAGCGCAGGGATCGAACCCACATCTCTTATGACTCCCACATTGGCAGGCAGGTTCTTTACCACTACTGCCACCTGGGAAGCTGGAACCAAGCTTTACATTTATTCAAAGAGAAAAGTCTAGGACTAAATAATGCCAATGCCAAAACTTCTTTAGGAGATGAATTGGAAATGAATATCTGAAAATTGGAAATGAATATCTGAAGAAAATAATCCCACAGTTTCTGGAACAGTTTTATAAACTTTGCCTGCAAGTCACACTTAACATCTAATAGCAAGACAAGGTCAACAACAGCAGGGTCCTGGGACATCAGCGTGGAAGGGAAGCTCACTGAGATTCAGATTTACTGGACTGGACATATGTAGAAGATGGATAACAGCAGGGTGGCAAAGCAGCTGATAGACTAGCTTAAATGAAGTGATTGTAAGCACAGTAGGCGAAAGAAGTACTCTAAGGCCTTCAAGCAATGTGGCAGAACTCCTGACTGCTGGACAGTGATCGCAGCAAACAGACCATACTGGCCTCCAGCAGACAGAACCTGAGAGCCTCACTTCCTGTAACCCTACCCGGCACACTCTAGGACTCTTGCCTGAACTGGAAGAAGGTGACTCTGATGAGATGTTTTAATAGTATGTTTTCTCTTAAATACTTTAAATACTTTATTGTACTAATTTTAACAACTAATATTTCCACTAAAAAGGAGTTCTTGTCAAAATTTATCCTTTGGCATTTTCATAAGGGCCTTTTTTTTCACTTTTAAGTCACCATAGAAGGCAATGGCACCCCATTCCAGTACTCTTGCCTGGAAAATCCCATGGATGGAGGAGCCTGGTGGGCTGCAGACCATGGGGTCGCTAAGAGTCGGGCACAACTGAGCGACTTCACTTTCACTTTTCACTTTCATGCATTGGAGAAGGAAATGGCAACCCACTGCAGTGTTCTTGCCTGGAGAATCCCAGGGATGGGGGAGCATGGTGGGCTGCCGTCTACGGGGTCGCACAGAGTCAGACACGACTGAAGCGACTTAGCAGCAGCAGCAAACTTCCCCTATTACCTCTGGTTAAGTTTTTACTTTTTTGACATAAACCTGCTTGGAAGTTTTTAATAAAGTGTGTCAAACAGAAAATAAATACTTTATAGTCAAAAGATATTCAATAAATGCTTTACTGAATCCTAGGCTTTCTGGAAAGTTATTACAGAGTGAACTTTGATGTTTTCACTTTCTCAAACACTCTATAATTATTGAGAAATCATCTTTAACTAGACCTAATTGAACCATCCATGGGATTTTCCAGGCAAGAGTACTGGAGTGGGTTGTCATTGCCTTCTCCGAATTGAATAAGAAAAGAATATATAAGGAGGCTTAAAAAACAAAATTTGCTTGTTACTGTCAATGTGTATATAGGTTTATATGTATTTTTCACTTTGTTTATTTTTATTTCCTACTTATTGTGTAAATGAAAATGACTTGAGTATGATTTCAGCATCAAAATGTGACCAAACATAGGGAATAAAAATTAAATTATAAGCAGTTTTATTTTTTTGTAATCAAAATCGCAGGGACAATATGCCATGTGCTGTGATTTTAATTATTTGATAAAGGAATGCAGACCAGTTCATCTGGAAAAACAAATTATTTCCTAGTATTGAATTTTATATGTACTTTATTAAATGAATCCTTACAGAGAGTTTTAAAGTAACATAATTGCAATGTAATTTTGAAGAATAATGGGAAAATTTCTTCAATATTTTTATCACCCATTTATAAAAGCCGAGAACTAAATGCCATTAGTAAATATTTTAGGACTTCCCTGGTAGCTCAGACAGTAAAGAATCTGCCTGCAATGCATGAGACCCAGGTTGGATCCCTGGGTTGGGAAGATCCCTTGGAGAAGGGAATGACAACCCACTCCAGTATTCTTGCCTGGAGAATTCCAGGGACAAAGGAGCCTGGTGGGCTACATTCCATGGGGTCACAAAGAGTCAGACGTGACTGGAGCAACATAGCAAGCAAGCAAGTAAATATTTTAGAGATTTTCTAAACCTTTGATAATTTATGCTCTAAATTAGCCCATGGACAGAATATAAAAAACTAAAGCATGAGTTAGCCTGTTCCTTGAACAGTCTGTCCCAGATACTATAGATTAACATGAGTTTGTTTTAGAATTAAACTATAGTCAGTACAGGACTAGATTCTGTGATGAGTCTGAAGTGCCAGTGTTCTATGCTGTTGATTCAATAGTCATGCATATTGTTTAAACATGATGTAAGTCTATATTAGAGCTAACATTTGTTATGAAAATCTGGGAACTCGATTTGTCTTCTCACCACTTTTGCACAGAGGGGTGCCTCAAGTAGAATGTAAATTGTTACCGAAAAGGAGTTTTGACTCATCCCAAGTAATTGCACAATAATTTATTTCAAATCTCAGAGTTCTGCTTCATGAAGCATGGAGAGGATGGATATTTGTGCTTAAAAAATTTCACTATAAAATAGAACCTTTTATGGCCTATTTTTATTATATCACTATAATATTTTTTAAATGAACTATATACAGTTATTTTGGAGAAGGCAATGGCAACCCACTCCAGTATTCTTGCCTGGAATATCCCATAGATGAAGAAGCCTGGTAGGCTGCAGTCCATGGGGTTGCGAAGAGTCGGACACGACTGAAGCGACTTAGCAGCAGCAGCAGCATATACAGTTATTTTAATGCATTCAGTAGGTACAAAATCATGTATTGAATTTCTGACAGAGTTTCTCTTTTTAACTCTTTTCATAGATTCTGATACCTAAAATAATAGGAGTAATTTAGATTAGTATTTTGTAAATACATATCAATTAGAAAATATACTCTAGTTTATTAAGCTCCTAAGATAAAGTAAGCCCAGTCCTTTTTGCTAAAGACCAATAGAGTACTTGTGTTTAGTGGTGGGTGATTCAAGTAAACGTTAAGAAAGGCTTGTAATAGTCTATGGTAAGTATTATGAGAGAAGATATCCAGGATGCTTTGTGAAAACAGAGGAAAGTCACCTCAGCAGCCTGAGTCCTGAAGGTTATTTCATTGTTAGTCATTCTAGCTAGAAGGGACAGCATTTCACTGAAATTTGAATCCAAATGCAAGAAGTTGTATGCTTGCAGTCCAGCTGTTTTATGGGTAGGTAGGAAGAGATTAAGGAGGAAGGACATAGAAGCCAGATAATTAGGTCTTCGCTTGCAATGGAAATAAAGTTGGATTTTATTCAAAATTATAAGTGAACATTAAAGCTGGGACATAGGAGGAGTGGCTCAGATGGTAAATAATCTGCCTTCACCGCAGGAGACCCAGGTTCAGTCCCTGAGTCAGGAAGATCCTCTGGAGAAGCAACTGGCAACCCACTCCAGTATTCTTGCCTGGAGAATTCCATGGACAGAGGAACCTGATGGTCTACAGTCCACTGGGTCGCAAAGAGTCAGACATGACTGAGCTTTTCATGACCAAACTTTCACTTCACTTTCAGACTCCGGAGCTACTGGAAGAACACAGCATGGAAGACCCGCCTAGATCTGGATTTAAATCCTGGCCTTGTCAGCTAAGAGTTAAATGACTTGGGCAAGTTATTTAACTTCTAAACAGGTGTCCTTATCTATAAAATACTTGTGTAGTGTATAGTTACTGTGCAGTAGGTGGTAGTTGCTACTGGTGATGCTGGCTGCTACTTCTTAAAAAGTAGAATTGAAGACCAAATTCTAGAGGTAATAGAAGGATTGAGTGCTACTGAAGAGCTGACTGGAAATAAAGGTAGAAGAGTAGATTTGGAGTTCGGTGTTTCAGACGTTAAATTTGAGACAGAGAGTGCAAATCTAGTGAAAATCAGTTTGTGAGTTATTGGTAGCGGTGTGTTAAATGGTAAAGCTGTGTGAATGGTGATTCACCACTCGTTCTATTGCCTAGAAAGGATAATAGATAGGATATAGATAGCAAGATCTTAATGGTGAAAACCTGAATACACTCTCTACTATTTAAGGGATAGTGTGTAAAAAAATAAAAACAATGAAGACTCTGAATGATAGAGGGGACCATAAAGAAAGAAGGGGAAAGCAGTGTCAATAAAGAAAGACTCCAGGAAGGGAGCTGTTCATACTAAGAATTGCCAATGAGAAGTCAAATGTGATAAGAGCTGAAAAATATCCACAGAAAAGAGCAACTAGGAAATCACTGGCAACTTTCAGAGAGTGAAAAGGGCTAAAATCAAATTTCCATGTAATGGGAAGTAATTGAAACTTGAAGAAATGGAGAAAGAATATATAGACTTGGCTGAAAATAGAGAGAGAGAGAAGAGGTTAAGAATATGTTTTTCTATTTTGAGCATATTATCACACCCCATGGAAAGAAAGAGCTGTTTGAGGATAATTATACAAAGTGGTGAATAATTTGGTAATAGAAATTTTATTTGGAAATTTCCCCTGGATCGCAGAGGAACAATAGATGTGAAATCCTAAAGTGAGGTACCACGTCCCTCATAAAGATATCAGCTTAGATTTCCTAGGCTTCTCTGAGGCCATGGCATGGGTTCCCTTTAGTCACAGGGGCTTCCCTGATAGCTTAGTTGGTAAAAAAAAAAAAAAAAAAAAATCCACCTGCAATGCAGGAGACCCCGGTTAGATTCCCAGGTTGGGAAGATCTGCTGGAGAAGGTATAGGCTACCCACTCCGGTATTCTTGGACTTCCCTTGTGGCTCAGCTGGTAAAGAATTCTCCTGCAGTGTGGGAGACCTGGGTTCAATCCCTGGGTTGGGAAGATCCCCTGGAGAAGGGAGAGGCTACGCTCTCTAGTATTCTGGCCTGGAGAGTTCCATGGACTGTGTAGTCCATGGAGTCACAAAGAGTTGGACACGACTGAGTGACTTTCACTTTAGTCCCAGGGCACAGGGAACTAGTGGTGCCCAGCGCACACTAAGTGCAAACCTCCCTATGCACATCCAGTAAGAAAGTCCCTTCTCAGAATTCGCCAGGGCTAAGGATGTGTTAGCATTACCTCTGAACCCGTATGGTTTACAACCAAGAACCGGCACGTAGGCATTGGCTCTTACCGAGGGGATTACCTGAAGTGCAAATGAGTAGAGGGGTCTATGGAGAGTGAGTGTCCAGGAAATCAGGAGCCATGAGAGGAGCGATTCATGGCCACATGTGACAGCTACAGTGGAAAGCGCCCCCCTGGGGAGCTTCTGAAGAACACACAGCAAACCAATGAAGATACAACAGGCTAGAAAACATAAAACACCTTACAACAGCATTAACCAAGTAAGAATATTCCACTTGCCCTTTCCTAGTGGGAGAGGAGAGAGTTAAAAAACACAGTCTAGGTATTTCCCTGGTGGTCTAGTGGTTAAGACTTCACCTTCCAATGCAGTGGGTGCATCTTCAATCCTTGGTCAGGGAGCTGAGATCCCACATGCCTCGCAGCCAAAAAAAGAAAACATAAACGAGTCGATATTGTAACAAATTCAATAAAGACTTTAAAAATGGTCCATATTTAAAAGAAAGAAAGAAACACAGTCTGCCACATTCCTTTCCTTGGTGGCCTGCCTGCCTGCAATAGAAGTAGCTTCAGCTTAGATAAAAGTTCAGAGTTTTGACTATTATTTAGGACTGAACTAGTATTGAGTAGATATAGGATTTGTGATTTAAAGTGATTAGTTTTCTACAAGTAACTGGAAAAGTTATGGATTGTTTGGATTTTTATCACGGTAGTGGTGGAGGAGAGGGACTTTTCCATTCAATAAATGTAGAGATGGGAGACAAAAATAAGTTGTGTCGTAACTGGACGCACAAGTCGTGCTTATTCAGCTTACTGGTACATGTTATTAAATAAGATCCCAAGAGCGTGACAGTAATGAAGTCCGCATGTAGGAAAACTGAGCTTGAGCAGAAAGCTTTCACATATGTGGAACAGGAGATAATGAGGGACAATAACAGTTAGATGTAGTTGAAGGAGGAGATGAGAGATGAGAAATAAGTTGGAAGAAATGTCCTATTTTCTTTGGGAATTGAAGAGCCTTCCTGCTGAGAGTTAAGACAGTGGGAAAGTGGTGGGTAGACTAAAAAAGACTGAGGCAAATGATAGAGGTTTGGAGTTTAATACAATACTGCAGTGGTTCTCAAAGTGTAGTCTCTAGACTTGGAGCATAGCGTCTCCTGGTAACTTAAAAAATGCAAATTATCAGGCCCCAGTGACACCTACTCAGTCTGAAACTCTAGGCACAGAACCCAACAATCTGTGTTCTAACAAACCCAGCTGGTGATTCTCACACAGGCTATCGAGTTTGAGAACCACCCTGGTAATATAGAGTGCTTTAAAAAACAAGGTTCTGTGTTTACAGTAGAGCAAAGCAAGGAGATCCAACCAGTCCATTCTAAAGGAGATCAGTCCTGGGTGTTCCTTGGAAGGAATGATGCTAAAGCTGAAACTCCAGTACTTTGGCCACCTCATGTGAAGAGTTGACTCATTGGAAAAGACTCTGATGCTGGGAGGGATTGGGGGCAGGAGGAGAAGGGGACAACAGAGGATGAGATGGCTGGATGGCATCACCGACTCAATGGACATTGAGTTTGGGTGAACTCCGGGAGTTGGTGATGGACAGGAAGGCCTGGCTTGCTGCAATTCATGGGGTCTCAGAGTTGGACACGACTGAGTGACTGAACTGAACTGAAAGTCATTTGTTAATTCAGTGCCTTTTGCAAATTATTCAGCCTGTCTGTGCCTTAGGTCAGAAAAGGCAATGGCAACCCACTCCAGTACTCTTGCCTGGAAAATCCCATGGGCAGAGGAGCCTGGTAGGCTGCCGTCTATGGGGTCGCTAAGAGTGGGACACGACTGAGCGACTTCACTTTCACTTTTCACTTTCATGCATTGGAGAAAGAAATGGCAACCCACTCCAGTGTTCTTGCCTGGAGAATCCCAGGGACGGGGGAGCCTGGTGGGCTGCCGTCTATGGGGTCGCACAGAGTCAGACACGACTGAAGTGACTTAGCAGCAGCAATAGCAGCCAACTCATAGTATTCTTATAAGATCTATATGACTCAATGCATCTTCAGTCTTTAAAACAGTCTCTGGTATATTGAAAGCAAATTCTTATTATTGTGGAAAATAAAATGCTCAGTATTCTTGAAACACCTGGTAGTTCTGATTAATCTAATGTGCTATGCTTTGAGATATTTGCTCCCTTAGGGCATGGATTCATTGTTTTTATCCCCAGCCAAAAGACTGTGAGCCCAGGAGCTGTGTCATTTTTTCCTTTTTTGTGTAATGTCTTTAGCAGCATGAGGCAATGACTCAGGAAATGGGGGAAGAGTGAAATAAAATGTGCAGAGCAATGCATATAGAATTAGTCAAATTCTGCAAGAGTTTTGAACAAAAACATGATAACTAATTATTGAGGAATAAGATTATATTTTTGAATTTTTTAAAAAACACTTTAAGTATTTCTTTGAAGAAATATTGCTAGTAGACCATATCTAATGTAGTGACCTGGTGAAGGACAATTTCTGTGTTAACTAGAGAAGCCTAGTTTCTGGTGCATTTGAAAGAAAATATCAATTTGTGTTGATTATTTTTCCATTTACGTAGATCTACAGAGCTTCACTCTTCAAGTCTTTTTCAAGTTTTCCAAGACCCTTATCCTTTGATCATAATGTTAGCCACATAGATGATTCCCCAGGAGCTCTGTATTTATTATCAGTGGTAAAACTACATTTAAAAATCTCCTATTTGTCTTTTTCGGGCTATACTCTAATAGTTTGGAAATGTGTGATAAAATACCCTAATGACTACACCTTGAGAACTGAATCCCATTCTAATTGTTTTGATGCATGAGCTAGCAGGATAATTGATTGACACTAAGACCATTCAGTAAACAGCCAGCTAACAGAAATAGATTAATCAAAACATATGGTAACTACAACTGTGCAGAACAACTTGGAATCTGCAATGTAGCCTGAGGGTAAATAATCAAAAGTCTGCTCAAAGAGCAATTAGACTTAATAAGTCTTATTATGCGATTAGGATTAAGAGAGGCTAAAAGATAAAATTGTAAAGTTTTAGGAAGGTATTTGATGAAAGATTTACTTCATTCCTAAGAAAACAGTTCTAGTATTTAGAGTAAACATTGAATTTTTAGAGATGTGATTATATGTATGTTTTTATAACTTTGCTATAAACTTAAGACTTTTCATAGTGCTTTGTGTTTTTTATAAAATACATGTACTTTTGAGACCTCAGATTTTGACTCATTCATTCACCTAACAATAATTCTTAAGCACTTACTATATACAAGGCTCTAGATAAACACTGTTGAGAAGAGGTAATACAAGCCACAAATCCTGACCT
Source organism: Bubalus bubalis (assembly GCF_019923935.1). NCBI lineage: Eukaryota > Metazoa > Chordata > Mammalia > Artiodactyla > Bovidae > Bubalus > Bubalus bubalis. The sequence goes on along the minus strand of NC_059157.1, from coordinate 138,647,119 downwards.
TTGAAATTAGATTTTGGCGGAGAATTAAAATTTTTATAATTCCAGATGAGCTATTTCAAAGACTAAAAGATGATGCTCTTAAAGTGCTTCGCTCAATAAGACAGCAAATTTGGAAAACTCAGCAGTGGCTACAGGACTGGAAAAGGTCAGTTTTCATTCCGATCCCAAAGAAAGGCAATGCCAAAGAATGTTCAAACTATCACACAATTGTACTCATTTCATGTGCTAGCAAAGTAATGCTCAAAATTCTTCAAGCTAGGCTTCAACAGTTGGAGAAGGCAATGGCAACCCACTCCAGTACTCTTGCCTGGAATATCCCATGGATGGAGGAGCCTGGTAGGCTGCAGTCCATGGGGTTGCAAAGAGTTGGACAGGACTGAGCAACTTCACTTTCACTTTTCACTTTCATGCATTGGAGAAGGAAATGGCAACCCACTCCAGTGTTCTTGCCTGGAGAATCCCAGGGACAGAGGAGCCTGGTGGGCTCATCTATGGGGTCGCACAGAGTCAGACACAACTGAAGCGACTTAGCAGCAGCAGCAGCAGCAGCAGCAACAGCAGCAGGCTTCAACAGTATGTGAATCAATAATTTCCAGATGTTCAAGCTGGATTTAGAAAAGGCAGAGGAACCAGACATCAAATTGCCAACATCTGTTGGATCATAGATAAAGCAAAAAAGTTCTAGAAAAACATCTACTTCTGCTTCATTGACTATGCCAAAGCCTTTGACTGTGTGGATCACAACAAGCTGTGGAAAATTCTTAAAGAGATGGGAATACCAGACCACCTGAACTGCCCCCTGAGAAACCTGTATGCATGTCAAGAAGCAACAGTTAAAACCAGACTTGGAACAATGGACAGGTTCCAAATTGGGAAGGGAGTACATCAAAGTTTTATATTCTCATCCTGCTTATTAAACTTATATGCAGAGTACATCTTGCAAAATGCCAGGCTGGATGAAGCACAAGCTGGAATCAAGATTGCAGGGAGAAATATCAATAACCTCAGAAATGCAGATGACAGCACCCTTATGGCAGAAAGTGAAGAGGAGCTAAAGAGCCTCTTGATAAAAGTGAAAGAGGAGAGTGAAAAAGGTGTCTTAAAGCTCAACATTCAGAAAACGAAGATCATGGCATCTAGTCCCATCACTTCATGGCAAATAGATGGGGGAACAATGGAAACAGTAAGAGACTTTATTTTCTTGGTCTCCAAAGTCACTGCAGATGGTGACTGCAGCCATGAAATTAAAAGATGCTTGCTCCTTGGAAGAAAAGCTGACAAACCTAGGCAGCATATTAAAAAGCAGAGACATCACTCTGCCAACAAAGGTCCATATAGTCAAAGCTATGATTTTTCCAGTATTCATGTGGATACGAGAGTTGGACCATAAAAAAGGTTCAGCATCGAAGAATTGATGCTTTTGAACCATGGTGTTGGAGAAGACTCTTGAGAGTCCCTTGGACTGCAAGGAGATCAAACCAGTCCATCCTAAAAAAATCAATCCTGAATATTTGTTGGAAGGACTGTTCTGAAGCTCCAGTACTCTGCCACCTGACGCAGAGAGCCAACTCATTAGAAAAGACCCTGATTCTGGGAAAGATTGAAGGCAGGAGGAGAAGGGGACGACAGAGGATGAGATGATTGGATGGCATCACCAACTCAATGGACATGAGGTTGAGCAAGCTCCAGGAGATGGTGATGGGAAGCCTGGTGTGCTGCAGTCCGTAGGCTTCCAAAGAATTGGACATGATTCAATGATTGGACGAAAACAAAGTTCAAGGTGAGGAAAAATAGAAAATCCTTAGGGAAAGGTATAGATAAAATACTAGCAAAGATAAAAAGAAGTGAAAACTTTTGTGGGGACTTCAGAGAAAGCTTTAGGATTGAGTCCCAATTCTTAAAAGTTTGAACAATCTGTAACACATATTGATAAAAAGAGAAATGTCTTATTTTACACTACTGTCTAAGATGGCCCTATTTTATGTTTTTCCCTTCCATAATAATTGAAATTATATATTTGATTTTGTAGTCTCATTGTCATTTCCTAGATACATGAAACTAGAAGTAAAGCCATGAGTCATAAATGATAAATGATCAGTTTTCCACTCTTATTTTGATTCAAGACTCAATAATGTTCTTCTCTCGTGCCACCCTAAATATTTATTATTAGGTTCAATGAGCTCAAACATGGAGGTGACCTATGGTCATATCTTTCTAGAAACAGAACACTGGCTAATGGGATTTATATATTTCCAAGCCTGGGATCTGAAATGGTATCAGCATCATAGAAATGGATTGTACATTCTTCTAAAGATGAGTCTATTTGCACCTTCAACTGTCTTCAGATACATCATTGTTTTTTTTGCTAGATACCTTGGTCTGAAAATAATCTAGTTTTTATCTCACCAATTTGAGGATTCAGGGAAAGTAGACAATGAGTTCACATGGAGATTTAATGGAGGAGGCTCAACAATGGGGATCTCCTCTAAACCTCTCCCTTTTATCCCCTCTACTACTATCCACCACTGTCCTTTCTGATCAGTGAGGAATACTTGACTGAAAAATAGACTATGGGACAGAGAGAATGCCAAGACAAGAATTACTGTGTGATAAGAAGGTGACAATCTGGTGTTATGTAGACCATGGAATAATATTGGTTCCAGAATGAAAATGTAATTGATTTTCAAGGAGGGAAAATGTACTAATACTTAGAAGTGTAAAATAGTTCTAAGCATGACAAATATGTGCAGCATATCTCTGAAAATATGAGAAAACGGAGATTCAGACAGGGTGTTTGACTTCCCCAAGGTTGCACAGGCTAGTATGAGCTTTTTTTGGAGACAGTATCTTTTGATTCCTCTTCTAGTGCCCTTTTATCATGTAACCTGAATGTCCAGGGCTTCTCTAACCATCTTGTCAACTCCTTCCCACTCTAGTCATCATCTATCATATTACCCTTCATCTTCTTTTTTTGTGGCATTTTTGTGTTCATGTCATTTTGATTGATTTTCTCATGTTTATCTTTATTCCACTATAGACTAAGTCTCCTGAGAACAATAATATATCCTGTTCACTACTGTTTCTGCATCTGGTTATCACTACTGTATCCCAAGCACCTGATACACTATTGGTAAATCCACAAGAAATATTTATCAACTGACTATTTACTATAACAAAGTGGTTGCATGCATGCTTAGTCACTCAGTCATGCCTGACTCTTTGCAACCCCATGAAATGTAGCCTGCCAGTCTCCTCTGTCCATGGGATTAAGTTTTGTCAAATCAGGGTAATCACAGCTGAGTGATATATTGATACATTGAGTGCAACAAGAGTTATGGAACTAACATAAATATTGCCAAATTCCCACATTTGGGTTTTTATTTTTCTCTCTTATTTCAGGGCTGCCCAGGTGGCTCAGTGGTAAAGAATCCACCTGCCAAGCAGGAGACATGGGTTTGACAAGTTATTCTTTTACTGATTCTCTATCATGGATAAATATGCCTTACTACAAGCTAGTCTCTCTAATTTTTTTATTTTCAGTTAGTTTTTCCAAGCTACACTGAAGAGCACAATTCTGCAAGCCATGATTCTTTCCATGACATGGGTCCTTAAGGAATCTATGACCTTTCATGTTTCACTATCATTTTCTCAAGTAAACATTGGCATTTCTTTTCATCTTCCCTCATAAATACTGTTTAACTTTTTAATAATTTGATTTTTGACCACTTGCCAATTTGTTAAGTTTATATGTTGTCACTTTACTGATTTGTATCCAGGTTCTATACTCAATATCTGAGCAGAGAAATTCACTCACACATTCATTCCTTCTTGTGTTCTTTCATTTAACAAGTATGCATTGAGTATTTACCATGTGCTGGGTACTATAGATACAATGTGATCAAATACAGTCAAGGTCCTTTCTTCCTCGAGTTTCCAAACACACACACACACTCACACGGATATGTCTACGACTACAATTGTGACAAATGCTATGAAAGTGAAAAGTGAAAGTCACTCAGTCGTGTCCAACTCTTTGCGACCCCATGGACGATACATTGGAGAAGGCAATGGCACCCGACTCCAGTACTCTCGCCTGGAAAATCCCATGGACGGAGGAGCCTGGTAGGCTGCAGTCCATGGGGTCACAAAGAGTTCGACACGACTGAGCGACTTCACTTTCACTTTTCACTTTCATGCATTGGAGGAGGAAATGGCAACCCACTCCAGTGTTCTTGCCTGGAGAATCCCAGGGACGGGGGAGCCTGGTGGCCTGCCGTCTATGGGGTTGCACAGAGTCGGACATGACTGAAGTGACTTAGCAGCAGCAGCAGGACTATATATTCCATGTAATTCTCCAAGTCAGAGTACTGGAGTTGGTAGCAACACCCTTCTCCAGGGGATCTTCCCTACCAAGTGATCGAACCCAGGTCTTCTGTGTTGCAGGTGGATTCTTTACCAGCTGAGCCACCAGGGAAGACAAATGCTCTAATAGATAGATATCCATGCTATGTGAACCTATAATAGGGCTATTGGACATCACCAAGTAGATAAGAGAATGCTTCACAGAGAAAATAACACAAACTAAAATTTGAACCATGACCATTTAGTAATTAAGCAAACAGGGGAAGAAAACATAATTCAAACGGGGATGCAGGTGGGGGGAATTGCCTTGATTTAGTGATGAGAGGGTTTATGGTAAAGGATAGGCAAACTAGAAATTTACTAGTGTAACCAAAATTCAAAGGATAAAGGGGAGCTTTATCTAAGTTTGATAAGGTTGGTAAAGATTGAAGCATGTAAGATCATCTGCAGCATATTAAGGAGTTTCTTAACCCTAAAAGAACTAGGAAACAACTAAAGATTTTTAAGCAGGAATTTAAACATTTCATATGAGAAGTTAAAGGTGCCAAAGTTGATTTTTAGTGATCAGGTTTTACTGAGACTGAGAATAATGGACAGAGTCCAGACTCTAGAAGCATGAGGGAAGGAAATTCATGCATTCAATTTTGGCCATGTTGAGTTTGAGATGTCTTTGAAATACCCAGGAGTAGATGTAAAGTAGGCAGCTGGTTATACAGATTTGGAACTCAGAGAGTGTTATGGCCTAGAGATATAATTGTATGAATTGATTTTGACTAGCTGATAATTGAATCTGTGAGCATGGATGAGATCACATAGGGAGAAAATATCAAGTTAGAAAAGGAAAGAGAATTAAGGAGCAGTTTTAGAAGATTGTCAACATCTTGTGGCTTGAAGGAAGATGAACATGCCAAGAAAGTTAGAAAGAAGAAGGAAAGAAATAGGAAGAAGACCAGGAGACAACTGTCTTGAAGCCAAGGGAAAAGAAAGTACCAACAATGTCAATGTTAGGGGATAAAAGGTCATGACTCTTGTGTTTACAAGTAACAAATAAATGGTGTTTATTGACCCATAATGATCATGTCCAGCATTGATCTGGCTTCGTATAAGCCTCAGTCAGATACAATGTCACCAAGAATCATATACCTCCTCCTGCTTTCTGTGACATTGACTCTGTCTTCATCCATGATTGACTGGATGGAAGAATGATTGATAAGGAAATATTAAAGATGGCTTCCAGGAACTTCAGCTGAGCTTTTGGTTAGCATGCAATACTTATAAAGATGGATCCCAAATTCTAGCTTGTGTATGTGATGACATATTGGCATTTTTCACTAAGATTAATAAAACAGTTTTGGCAGGAAATTTTTAATTTAGTTGAGTTTAAGAGATATGTGAGCCATCCAATAGGCAGTTAAAAGTAAAAGTAAGTGGTAAGTAAAGTTATGAAAGTGCATGGAATTATTTATAAAGACATAGAGAAACTGAAGAAGGCCGCATTGAGAGACCCCAGCATTTAAGGATTAGGTACAAATGAAACAACCAATGAATAAGAACAAAAAGTAGTCAGGAAGAAAGAAAATCAAAAGTATGGGATATCACTGAAGCCAAAGAAAAACAGAGTGATCAGCTTTGTCAAATTATCCTGAGAATCAAGTAAAAATGAGTAAAATAAGGACCAAAAACATTCATTTTAATTAATTGGTGACATTAGGAGTTGTTTCACTAATAAACTAATGGCAAAGGCAGGTGACAATTAAGTCAGATTGGAGTGAATTAAGGAGTGAGTGGGAAAATAAAGAATGAAGAAGGGATGGCAGACTAAATATATATATATATATATATATATATATATATATATATATATATATAACCCTTCCAGAAGAGTGAATTGTAAAGAGGAAGAGGTGAAGCAGTAACTAAAGGAGAAAGTGGGATCAGAGAGGTGATTTTATTTGTTTGATGAGAGACACTTGGGAATGTTAAATATAGAATGGAATAATCTAAGAGAAAGGAAGAAATCAGAAATACATAACAGGGAAATCAACAGATGGGCAGGGATGAGATTCCGAGTGTGAAATAAAGATTTTATAAGGCAGGTACAAGGTCACAAGATTATTAAACATTAAAATTTGTTTTAAAAATGACTCAAAGAATCTAGGTTGAATAGGAAAGATGTGAAGATATGACAGAGTTAATAGGTAAGACAGGTCTTATATAAAGACTCCAGTGAGACAAAGGCTTTGTTTAGTGTAATTGAGCACCAATATTTAAAGAATGTTCTGTTGTAACAAACTTTGGGCTAATCCTGGTACACAATGCAAAATTTTTCAAGATAACCATGAGACTGGAAGTCTTACCAAGGTTACTATAGGGACATTATCTTCCTATATAACCATGGGACTATTTTTGCCTTCCTGTTCTAGTCTTTTCATTATATCCTTTTATTGATTGCATATGTATCTTTACAGATAAGTCTAGATTATGAACTCCTAGAATTCTTTCTTTCCTCTTCTTAAGGATACCAAAGATTTTTTGCTTTTTTTTTTTTTATAAAAGAATACTCTATAAATGTGTTCAAAGTATTGAGCTGAGATTCCTCATTTACCATCTTAATCATGACTGTATTGATACTTTTGAGGTTAATGTTAAGCTCCCAGGTAGTAGCAATGGCATAAATTTACTTCCATCTCATCTTCTATATTGAAGCATGGTGTCTTAAAGGTAAAAATGTGTAGAAGTAATGTGTTATTGCTCCCGATCCAAACCCACCTACTCAGTAAAAATACAGTGGGTTATACCAGCCATTTGTGCCTCTTGGCCAAATTTAAATCACTGGAAAGTGAATTGGAAAATTGAAAAATTACTTTATAGAATTAACATATAAAAACCTCATTTAAAACATTAACTATTAAGTAAGAAATAATGTATACAAAACTACATTGATTAAAAATACATATTATCCTAAAATATAGGTCCTTTTAAGTTTCCTTCATGTTATTTTCAACTTTCATTTTTATTTATATTATTTAGTTTATGTTTATCATTTTTAATGACTGCAAAAAATGCCACTGGGTTGATGCATTATAATTTACTAAGATATTCCTATTTTGTTTGACATTTGGTTATTTCTATTTTTTTCCTTATTATAATACTTTAATGAATATCTTTGGAAATATAGTTCTTCTTTCTTGTTGGATTTTTCCCTTGGATATATACCTATGAGTATAGATTGCTATATCAAAACATAAAGACATTCATATGATTGTTGATATGCTTTCAAAAAAAGATTGTATAATGACACACTCTTCCAGACTCATCAGGTATAAAAGTTCTTGCTTTAATATATATAAAATAGCTTCTCTGTTTAATTTGGTTGGATGGTAGTGGATGTTATTTCAAGTTACTGTAAATATTCCTCTAATATTTGAGTACTGTAATTGGTCTATTTATATTTTGTAGAATATAAATTATTATCAATTTTATTTGAGGAGAAATGACTTTTTTATCATTTAATCCATACATTCTTCTCAGTCCAGACTTCCACAACTATTAATTTCAGTTATGTCTATTATACATAGTTTTACATAAATTATTTTATTAAATTATATCAAATCTTTACTTGCAGCCTATATTTAAGACTATATTAGTGTCTGACTCTGGATCTCATAGTCACATGAAACTTGATTTGAAGCCCAGATATGAATCTCTAGTTGCCTTGCTGATGACTTAAACTTCCAGTTTTCTCATCTGGGAATAATAATAACTACAGTATAACAATTGTGGGAGGACTAAATATAAAATACTGAAGTATTGTGTTCAACAAAGTTCAGCTATTCACTGATTTAGATTATCAGCCAAGCAAGTCAGGATAACTGATTTTATTTTAGATCATTGTTTTTTATCACTCACTTGTAGATTCACCAGGCATTTGAGTTGATAGTATTTGAATGGTTTCATACCATGAATTGAGCTTCCCTCCTGGTGGCTCAGAGATTAAAGCATCTGCCTGCAATGCAGGAGACCTGGGTTCAATCCGTGGATTGGGAAGATCCCTGGAGAAAGAAATGGCAACCCACTCCAGTATTCTTGCCTGGAGAATCCCATGGACGGAGGAGCCTGGTGGGCTACAGTCCACAGGGTCGCAAAGAGTCAGACACGACTGAGTGACTTCACTTCACTTCACTTCAGTGGCTCAAACAGTAAAGAGTCCACCTGCAATGCAAAAGACCTGGGTTCAATTCCTGGATCCTAACGATCCCCTGGAGAAGGGAATGGCAACTCACTCCAGTATTCTTGCCTAGTGAATTCCATGCACAGAGGAGCCTGACAGGCTATAGTAGTCCATGGGGTCATGTCGAGTCAGATACAACTGAGTGACTAACATACATATACACACACACACCAGGAATAAAAGTATAGAATGTTGAATCTTTTTAGTGGGAATATTGACCCAACACATTTCCATATAAAGTTGTTTTAGCTCAAAGTGCTAGAGAATTTTGGTCATTGCTTATAGGCATCACTGACACACTGTATAATTCCAGCTATTTCTATGTTATATTAAAGCTGGGATCTTATTTCATTTGATTCATTATATCTGTTGTTCAATGACATTGGCCAGATATGTCTTCTGTTTTTTATACTGCTAGGTATGTTTTGATGTGCTGTTTATTTTAATGTTATTACATATGTCCTTTTTTAAGATAGTTAACTTATATCTGTGTTATAGTGCCTGCTCTTTGCATTGTGTACCATGGTACCAGGCATATTTTCTTATATATAATCATATTCTAGCAATAATGCACATATTTATATAGCACTTTATAAATTTTGAAGCATTTTGCAAGCTTTGATTTTTCTCTTTGATATAAATGTTGACAAGTCATACACATATGAATATCATAAATACATAAATCACCTGCCATGATGTTTTCTTTTTATTTCAAGTAAAATGATTTTAATGACACTTTTGTGCCACATTTATGACTTTCAAAACACTCTCACTCTCAGGTTTTTTAAATCTCTTTTGATATTCACCTCAAACATGTCAGAAACAGAGAATATGTATTAGTGTCAATTTACACATGAGAAAGTTAAGACTCCAAGGCATTAAATAACATATCGCATGGTCATGTGTATAAAAAGTGAAATAAATAGGTCTAGAATCCAGGTATCTGACCATTAGCTCTATTCTAACTATTCATGTATGCCATTCTTTAGTTTGGTATAAATGTAAATGCCAAGAATAAGGCACTCTAGTTTCTAAGGACTAAAAGAAAATAGACAATTTCGCTGAGAAACATACTAAGAAGGTTTATCTAAAGCAATAAAAAAATAGAAACTACACAATTTATATTTAAATATTTAATTATTCTATGCATTTTTTTTTCTTGAGAAAGAATAGGACTAATGGGAGTAAAAAGAAAATACTTTTAGGAGAGAAAAGTAGAATTCCAATAGCCTTCTATTCTAACTCTACCACATATCTTTGAATGCTTGGTTCATAGAATTTAAGAACCCACATATAAGAAGCCAGAGGATGTCATGGATTGTAAATTTAGAGTAAGGGCCGTTAACTCTATAAGATGAAGAATGATCATTCTAGAGAATAAAAAAAAATAGGAATGAAAAGTAGTAAATGACTGATTAATGGTCATCGTCAGACATGCCTTGTATCAGTTTTGAGTCAAAATGCTTCCTGTCATATTGGTGAGGGTGATCCCTATTGGTAAGAGATTGATTTCATCTCTGTCGTAACTGTGAGTTTCTGTGAGGGTAGTACTGATAGGTACCTGGAACATACAAATAACTTGTAAGTATTATTTTCTCTTTTTTAAGTTAAGTTTTGATTGCAGTTTACTTTGAAAAATACATTCCAAATTCTGGCTCACACATTACATTCTTTTGTCACCACCAGACACTTCTCTGTTGCTTGGCAACATGATACAACTCCATTCCTGGAATGAATCTTGAAGAGGTATTGGTCACTAGTGAGTAGTATGTGGATAGTTGTCTAAAGATAGTGAATAGAGTTAGAATAACAGAGACACTACTGAAATTCTACTTGTTTCTTCATAAAATCATTTTTATTTTACCTATTAGTTTTATTTTTTCTCCCTGAAGGGAACAAAAAAGGAACAAAATATGAAATAATTAAATTTAAAACTACAAGTTATTGATTTCTTCTGTCTTTTTTTCCTTTGTTATTTTGGATAAGCTCCCTAGCATATTTCTCATAGACATTGTCAATTTTTTTTTAATTTTATCTTCATATTTGAAGAGGAATGCATTACTTGATTTTACATGTACTTATCAAAATGTATATCAATTGGAATATAGTAAAAAATAGTAAGTTACTTTACTTAAATCATGACTACAGGGCACCTTAAAATTTCCCTTTGGCCTTAAATTTCCCCAGATAACTGTCCCCAATTTGCCCTGGATGTATGAACTGTGAGTGGAGAGCACTGGTTCCACTCTGCTCAGGAAATGCTACGGATTTCAGTTTTGAGTTCAGTGTGTGCCCAAAGGATTACTGCATAAATTCCTTACGCGTTTTTCATGAACTTCCTGAATCCGAAACACCTGGATCTTTGTTTGAGAGGCAGGATCTTTGTTTGATCTATCCCAGGTTAGAATCCTTGGCGCTGAATTCTAGGAATTTGACCTCAATGTCCATCTCTCTACCTTCCTCTTGGCTCCTATGCTTCAATCTCTTTTGGTCTCTGACTCACGCCAAACCTGTCTCCACTAGATCTTGGTGGCTCAAATAGTAGAGAATCTGCCTGCAGTGCAAGAGACCTGAGTTCAGTTCCTGGGTTGGGAAGATCCTCTGGAGGAGGAAATGATAATCCACCCCAGTATTCTTGCCTGGGAAATCCAATGGACAGAGGAACCTTGCAGGCTACGGTCCATAGGGTTGCAAAGAGTCGGACATGAATGAGTGACTAACACTTTACTTTCAGAGTCCACACACAACTCTTCCTCTGCCTGGATCTCTCATTTCCCAACTTTCCCATGAAGGATTCCTTCTCCCCATTCAAGTCTCAGTTCAACTGTTACCTCTAGACAACAGAGTTCACTGATACCCCAAAGTAACCCCTACTATCGCCCAGGAGTTCCTGTCTCATTAACATGTTTTATTTGTATCAAAGTAGTTAGCAATGCCAGATTTTATTTATTTCTTTATTTTTGACATTTAATATCTGTCTCTTTTTTGCTAAAGTTGAAACTCTACTAGCACAGGAACTTTTCTATGCTTTGTTCACGGCTATATTTGTAGAAGGTGCTCCAACAAGAACAGGTAAAATAAATGACTGAATCTTTTTAATAAGCTCCTTAGGTTACTGTCACATATCCTCAAAATTGACACCTTGGGGCTAGAGGATGTCTCAGGAATAGCGTATATTTCTCAATTACAACCAAGCAACATGATGGCTGAGGTGATTTCCAATTCTTTGGCATAAGCAGATCTTCTCAGAGGCAAATCAAATCTAACTGAACCCCCTAGGAGTGCTCAGTACATCCAGGAGCCCGGTGGCTGTGAGAAAGTTTACTGGCTGTGACTGAAGATCCTGGCTTTGAGTTCTGGCTTTCTGGTTTATTATATACCTTCATTAAAGGCAAATAACCAAAGATTGTAGACTTTAGGGACCTCATCATGATGCCATATCTCTCATAGTCAAAATTTCTGCATATATCAAATGAGAGAATGAGACCAGATTAGTAATCCATACTAGCTTCTACAAAATGCCAGTTCATTAAAACCTAAATATTGGCTTACTCAAAATAATGCAAGAAATTGCAAAAGCTTGTATGGTACAAAAATGTAGGAAACAACAGCTCTCTCTCTTGGAGATTCAAAATACACATTTGTAATTTTAAAATAATAAAAAAATCCTTTGGAAATAAATTTCTTAATATTATTTAACTGAGCATTCATCAAACTTATCTGATCATAGCACCTTTTCTTATCCTGCAACAGCTTGAACTAATATTCCACAAAATTCAGTTTGAGAAATGCTGGATTAGATTATCTTAAAGCTATCTTCTGGTACATGTGGTCCAGAATTGTCTGGTGCCACGTTATAAGCATGCTTGCCATCCACTCTAGAAATTCTGTAATCCCCCTGGGAATGACTATACATCTACAGTAAGAAAGAGCTATGGTGATTTGAAACTTTCTGCTTTATTTGCTGAAATCACTCGTTAGTATCCACAAGGTTTGGAGTGATCCCGGATAAGATTAGCCCCCTTGTATGAGAGCATGTGCAGGCAACCTTCCCACTCCATCCCAATAAATTCTAAATCTCAGAAAGCTGTGCAAAATTAAAAGATTTCAGGCCAAGGAAACCTTTATCCATGTAGCAGAAATTCATTCTTGTGCCAATTGACAGGTTAAGAGAGAAACTTTTGTCTATTTTTATAGAAAATATACATTGAAAAATTAAAACAAGGAGTTTTAAAAGTTTTCCTTTAACTGTCACTAACACAATGTTTCCATACTTCAGATGCCTCAAATGAATTTGCTCTTCCGTTTGTATGAAAGAGCATACAAATGAAAAGTATGCCTACATATGCCTGAAGTCATGCATTTGGTAATAAGGTGATTTTTTAAAACAAATACCATATATTACTTCATGTATGTGGAATCTAGAAAAAAATGTTTCAGATGAACATATTTGCAGGGCAGGAATAGCGACACAAACATCGGGAACTGATGTGTAGAAACAGTGGGGTGGGATCAACTGGGATATTGGAATTGATGTATATGCGCTACCATGAGTAAAATAGACAGCTAGTAGGAACCTGCTTCATAGCACAGGGAGCTCATCTCGGTGCTCTGTGATGAACTAGAGGAATGGGATGGGGGACGGGGGTGGGAACAAGGTTCAAGAGGGAAGGGGCTATATGTATATGTCTAGCTGATTCACTTCATTGTACAGTAGAAACTAACACAACACTCTAAAGCAGCTATATCCCAATAAAAAAGAAAAAGAAGCTATTACATTATGGATTGAATTGAGTCCCCCAAAATTCATACATTGAATCCCTAACACCTGGTACCTTAAAGGGTGATCTTCTTCAGGAACGAAGTCATCACAGATATAATTAGTTTAAATTAATAACATTAGGATGAGGTCATATGTGGAATAGAGAGGGCTTCTAATCCAGTATGAATGGTGTCCTTATATAAAGGAGACATTAGGACAGCAAGACAAACATGTACAGAGGGAATGTGATGTGAAGAGATACAGGAATAAGATGCCATTTACACTTTAAGGAGAGAATCCTGGTATAGATCCTTCTCTCACAGCCCTTGGAAGTAACTTACCTTGCCAACATTTTGATTTCAGACTTCTGGCCTCCACAAACATGGGATGGTAAATTTCTGTTCTTTAGGCAATCCAAATCTTGGATTTAGTTTCAGCAGACCTAACACACTGGTACATAGGATCTAAATGTTGGGATCAAGTCTCTTAGTCCTGTAGGTACATTTGTCCAATTCTCAGATGAATTCCTCCCTTCAGAATATCAAATGCATGAGTGGGCCTAGGATGTTTCAGAGCAAGTCAGTGAGTGGTCCTCCCCAGACCGCTTTCTTTGGTTCTTGTCCCCATGGAATAGCTGGTTTAACTCAAGTCTTAGAGTAGAGCCCTTAATGACATTTCAATGAACTTTCCTTTAGTCTTCTAGAGAATTTTGCTTCAGCTGAAGTAAAGATTGGAAGAAATTACAAATATTTGGAAAGATAAAAGGCAATGAAATTGCTTTGAAACTACACTTTATCCGGTCTCATAAGGTTGACCAAACAACATTTTGGGCAAAACTGCCTAGATTTTTGAAGTGGATGTTAGAAGTGGCTAATATAGAAAATTGAAACAAATCTTCCCTGAAATTACCAGTACCATTTCTAGTGTTCTTTGAGGACTGGCATAATGCAGTTCCTTCCTCTTAGCCTACAGCAAAGAGGTCAGAGCTTTAAATGGTACTTGTAACAAAGGGAAGAATCAAATTGCTCTTGTCATTAATTAGTTCAGATGTTACTTCAAATTGACTTTGGCCCTATTATTGAATTAAGAAATTCAAATCTGAGGGAATCAACTGTGGGAGTGCTACTAGCTCAGAAAATTTGAGCTCCATTTTTTTTTGCAATTAGAAAAGGAAAAAGTGCCCATGTTTAAATTCAGTTTAGCACTAATCTTGATATAAGAGGGTTGACAAAATATGGAAATAATTATAATATGAAAAATATTATATCAAGGCTTGAATCCAAAAGCTTATAAACATTTCCATGACAGTTTCTATGTTTTGTTTCTCTGTTTGCAGCTCCTTTCTACATCCATTACCTAGTTTGCCTTAGTGGAGTAGTATCATCTGCAACACCATAATTGTCACCATTAACTTCATTTTCACCAATAAAACAGTCATTCAGGGCCTCATCCTCTGAACCTGTGCAAAGAGTAATGTGCAGACCCAGCTCTGCCCTGTGGTTACTTATAACTGTATCATTGTATTGAGTATATGCCGTACTGTGATTCAGTTGGACTTAGCAAATGACTTAATAATTCTTTTCACTTTTATCAGGAAAGGAGCTCTTACTGTCGAATACTCTCTTGCTTTGAGAATTAATGAGTTTGTCTATTAGTTGTGGCTTCACTGTCAAATGTTCCAAATGCCTTTCTTTATCAATACTGCTATTTTACAGTGTATTTTCACTTTTACTAAAGCGCATAGTCTCTACTTGGATAATGTGCCTAGAGCAATAGGAAGGATGCTCAGATACATTTTGGGAAAGCTCACCATTTTTCTATCACCGAAAGAAAAATTAGATACCTGATTACTGAATATGCCCACTTTTGAAATGTAGTTTCATATGTTCATTTCTTATTTTGTTTCCAAACATATGAGAGATCTGGGGACACAAACACTGGAGTAAACAGGAACAAGTATATAAAATAAGATCTGTCTAGTCTGATAACCCCTATCAGGAGGCTGGTACCGAAAGTCGTCACAGTTTGCTTCTCTCTGTGGGAAAAGAGTTGCAACAAATGGCAGATCCTATTTGAAATGTTCTTTCCTTGTGGGGAATAAAGTTTCTGTGTGACTAAGGGGCAAGCTCATTCTTAAAAAGAAAAGATGAGATGCTCTTTTATATTCTCTCTTCTACCATGCTTCTGTCAGGCCTTTATAAAAACCTGCTGTTTTCTTAGGGCTTTCCTTAGCCAATTCTAGAATGAATGAAGAAAAATAAAAAGTTGCTCTGACTTTAACTGGAAGAATGAGGGTGAGAGGGCTTTACCTTCTTCACACAAGCTTACCTATCATGACTTCCAAAGGGTACAACTATTTCTTCCAATAATTATTAATAATGCTTCCTGGAAACAGAGTTGTGCACACAGAAATTAACATTCTTTCCTGTATTTTCTTTGTTCCATGTACAACTTTCCTGAATTCCACATACCAATAGTTCTGTTTTTAAAATGTATTTATTGCCAAACATGTTTTATGTACTGCTTTCTTCAACTGAACTGATTGATTCTAGTTTAATTTTCCTATTAGATGCACATCTCTCTTTATCTTTTCCTTCAGTACCACTGCTCTCTGCTCAGCATCTTCATACCCTCCCTGCCATTTCTACCTACCATCTCTGTCATCTCAATCCATCACCTCTCAGCTTTGCGCATGCTTGCTCGCTCGCTCTCTCTCTCTCCATCTCTCTTGTGCAATCCACTTTTGTTTTTCCCACTTAGAATGTGGAAGGAAAGATAAGGCAGGAAAGACCAGTCAGCTGATCGGCTAGAATGTTCACGAGGTGGCACCTAATTTGGTGAATGCATCAGGCTTTGGCTCAGCTAACTGCCTTCCGTCACATCTCTCACAGGTTGTTACTCATTAACTAAGCCTACAAAGCCCGAGGTATAAGGCAGCTATTATCATAGAATGAGAAAACCCAACACTCAAATCAACTGCTATAACAGCACCAGCAAGACTTACACATTCCTTACCTTTAGGCAAGTCTGCACCTGAAATCACAGGCTGTACTCAAAACAATCTGAGTCAGTTTTTCTTAAGAAATGACCCCTACCTAAGAGAGCTTGAAGAACTCTTTTCCACCGCACAGATAACTCGGACAGCGGTGTCATCATGCTTCAAGTCTGTTGCCAAAACCCCTCTCCCATGGGCAGGTTTGAATAGACATTCAGGGATGATATTTTTTTTCCTCTGATGTTTTGTTTTCTCCTTGCCTCCATATCTGAGCAACCTCTTTTGGACTGACACTTCTTTTTCAATTATGATGACAGATGAGTTGAGTCATAGTCCAACCTAGTAGTCTTCCCCTTTAACTTTAAGAAGACTTTGTGTTGCTTCAACCTTTCCCACTATAAATGTTAGAATGTGTCCAGCCAAAAGTAACCAAAAATCCCATTCACAGTGGATAAAACTATAAAGACATTTAAAAAGACGTCTGAGAGTTTGTAGTCTCAGGGCAAGTATAGAAAGCAGCTCAATTATGTCATGGAAGATTCTTCTCCCACCCATCCTTTCTCCCATTCTCAGGAATTTGGTTTTGCCTCTCATGATCCTCACAGCTTCAAGTTGTCATAAAACAACCAACAGATCGAGAAGGGAGGGACGGGGGCTCTCTGCTCTCTCTTATAGGACCTTCACCCCACCTCATCCAAGCTCTGCCTCCCTCTTTACTTTTCTTTGGGCAGACCTGGATCACCAACTCAGCTCTAGACAAATTACTGGCAGAGAAGAACAGAATTGGCATAACCGATTTGGAATAATCATGATCCATGCTCAGCAGCTGGGCATATCGCCCAGGATGAGAGTGAGGGATGGCTTCTCTTAACTAGCAAGAAGTAGAAATGGCTGTTACATAGGCTAAAATAAATGACTGCCATACCACACCCCACTGGGTGATTATATAGTTATTCTCTTAGGAAAAAGTGACTTCATTTATTTTTAAGTCTTTGGGTGCTAGGCAACCTCACAATTTTCCCCATGTACTGCTTACCTGTCCTTTCTCATTCAGACTCTGCCTGTTAGCTATTTTTCCCTCTCCCTATCTTGGGTGAAGACACTTTATAAAGAGAGTCAATAGTCCCTTTATAAAAATACATTTTGTTTTTTTACAAACACACTTAAGATTGCAATTGTTTGAAATTTTTTACAAACAGCTTGCAAATTTTTATGTGACTTATATAACAATTCCAGTTAACAATGTTGCATTGCCTTAAAGATTTATTTTTCAGAGAGTCTTAATCTATTTTGAATATTATTTGATGCAGCCAGTATCATGAAAATTGTTTACTCTATTGGCAACTTGATGATAATGGTAGTTCAAGCAGTATGTGTCTTCTTGAGATAATGTCATTATAATTTAAAGGGGAAATTAGTAAACAACTCACAGCTGTTTGGTATGAAATGTGTGTGTATAGTTATAAATATTCATAAATATTTTATCCTAATAAAATATATTAATTTTATTTTTTCTAAAGAAAAATAGCAAAGGATATTAGAATATAAAATATGTTTTTGAGTGTGTTTTCTTACTTAAAATATTTTTTTAAGTATACATTCATTTTTAACAAACTTTATTTTTTAGAGCAATTTTAAGTTTACAGCAAAACTGAGGAGAAAGTACAAAGATTTTCCACAAACTCCCAGAACCCACACATATATAGCCTCCCCTAAATGGCAACCCACTCCGGTACTCTTGCCTGGAAAATTCCATGGACTGAGGAGCCTGGTAGGCTACAGTCCATGGAGTTGCAAAGAGTCAGACACGACTGAGCGACTTCACTTCACTTATTATCTACATGCTCCTCCAGAGTGGTACATTTGTGACAATTGATGAACCTATATTGACACATCATTATCACTCAAGTCCAGAGTTTACATTATGGTTCATTCTTGGGTTGTATGTTCTATGGGCTTGAACAAATGTATAATGGCATGTAACTACCTTTTAGAAGGGCTTACCAGGTGGCACTAGTGGTAAAACACCTGCCTGGTAATGCTGGGGACATAACAGATGTGGGTTCGACTCCTGGGTCAGGAAGATCCCCTGGAGGAGGACATGGCAACCCACTCCAGTAGTCTTGCCTGGAGAATCCCATGGACAGAGGAGCCTGGTGGGCTACAGTCCATAGAGTCTCAAAGAGTCAAGCACAACTGAAGCGACTTAGCATATGTGCATGCACCAGGCTCCTTTGTCCATAGGAATTCTCCAGGCAAGACTGCTGGAGTGGGTTGCCATGCCCTTCTCCAGGGAATCTTTCCAACCCAGGGATCAAACCCAGGTCTCCTACAGTGTAGGCAGATTCTTTACCGTGTGAGCCAACAGGGAAGCCCAAGAATACTGGAGTGAGTAGCCTGTCCCTTCTCCAGAGGAACTTCCCAACCCAGGAGTCAAGCCAGGGTTTCCTGCATTGCAGGCAGATTCTTTACCAGCTGAGCCACCAGAAATAAAAAATACTTTTAAAATCCAAAAAATATATATATTGTCTGTATGACTTGTGTGCATTTGGTAAGTTGTATGTGGTTCAATATTGTAAATCTATGACTGTATTCAGTCTGAAAATATTGTGCCAAATTCATAATTCATTAAAAACCTCTAGAGCAGAGAGCTGTCCAAATGAACTTCTGCGATGACAGAAATGCTCTATATCTGCACTATCCAACACAATAGTTACTAGCTTACATGTCTCTTGAACACTTGATATGTAGTTAATGTTACTGGGAAATTGATTTCATAATTTTATTAAATTTTAATTAAATTTAAATAGCCACCTGTGGCTAGTAGTTACTGTGTTGGATATCATAGGTAGAAGGAAATGTCAGGTACAAGGGAGAATATTTCTGTCATATATTATTGAAGGTTCTAGACACCCCTTCTCAGAGTGTGGAAATGGTCTCTAGTGCAATGGACCCCCCACATATCAGAACACACAAGAATTACCTGGAGAACCAGTTTTATGTAAGCTCCTCAACATCAGAGATGCTTGATTCAGTAGGTTTTGAATGGGGTTTAGGTTCAGGTCATTCTGATACAATTGTCCTAAGAACCAGATTTGAAACATACCAGTATCATTTCCCCTGCCTGTCCATAGAAGCCAGCACCAGAAGCTGCTCTCCATTGCAAAGTGCCTTTCAAACATTCTGTCTTTTTCCTACAATTCATAGTAAGCAATAAATTATCATTCTCCACAACAAACATACACACCCATATATATTTATGAATGTATGTTTGTATAATATATATGTATATTAAATATGTATGTATACACACCAAAGGGCTTCCCTGGCAGCTCAGCAGTAGAGAATCCACTTGGAATTCAGGAGCCACAGGAGACGTAGGTTCGATCCCTGGGTTGGCGGTGGACTACTTCAGGGTTGGGGTCACTGAGTGTAGCAGTGCCTGCATGGGACCTTTTGAAGGAGGTCTCCATAATCTTCATTACCTCCACCATAGTTTGGCCCCAGGTAAATAACAGGGAGGGAACACAACCCCACCCATCAACAGAAAATTGGATTAGAGAGTTACTGACCTAGGCTCACCCATCAAACAAGACCCAGTTTCCCCCTCAGTCTCTCCCATCGGAAAACTTCCATAAGCCTCTTATCCTTCTCCATCAGAGGGCAGGCAGAATGAAAATCAGAACCACAGAAAACTAACCAATCTGATCCCATGGACCACAGCCTTGTCTGACTCAATGAAACTATGAGTCATACCTTGTAGGGCTACCTAAGACAGATGAGTCATGGTGGAGAGTTCTGACAAAATGTGGTCCACTGGAGAAGGGAATGGCAAACCACTTCAGTATTCTTGCCTTGAGAACCCCATGAACAGTATGAAAAGGCAAAAAGATAGGACACTGAAAGATGAACTCCCCAGGTCAGTAGGTGCCCAATATGATACTGAAGATCAGTGGAGAAATAGCTCCAAAAAGAATGAAGAGATGGAGCCGAAGCAAAAACAACACCCATTTGTGGATATGACTGGTGATGAACATAAAGTCTGATGTTATAAAAAGCAATATTACATAGGAACCTGCAATGTTAACTCCATGAATCAAAGCAAATTGGAAGTGATCAAACAGGTGATGGCAAGAGTGAACATTGACGTATTAGGAATCAGCAAACTAAAATGGACTAGAATGGGTGAATTTAACTCAGATGACCATTATATCTACTACTGTGGGCAAGAATACCTTAGAAGAAATGGAGTAGCCATCATAGTCAACAAAAGAGTCCGAAATGCAGTACTTGGATGCAATCTCAAAAACGACAGAA
This sequence comes from Bubalus bubalis, assembly GCF_019923935.1. Taxonomy (NCBI): domain Eukaryota; kingdom Metazoa; phylum Chordata; class Mammalia; order Artiodactyla; family Bovidae; genus Bubalus; species Bubalus bubalis. The sequence continues at coordinate 138,626,452 of NC_059157.1, read as the reverse complement.
TGATCTCTTTTTTTCCCAAGGCAAACCGTTCAATATCACAATAATCCAAGTCTGTGCCCCAACCAGTAATGCTGAAGAAGCTGAAGTTGAATGGACTATGAAGACCTACAAGACCTTCTAGAACTAATACCCCCAAAAGATATCCTTTTCATTATAGGGGACTGGAATGCAAAAGTAGGAAGTCAAGAAACACCTGGAGTAACAGGCAAATTTGGCCTTGGAGTACAGAATGAAGCAGGGCAAAGGCTAAAACAGTTTTGCCAAGAAAACGCACTGGTCATAGCAAACACCATCTTCCAACAACACAAGAGAAGACTCTACACATGAACATCACCAGATGGTCAATCCTGAAATCAGATTAATTATATTCTTTCCAGCAAAATTTGGAGAAGCTTTATACAGTCAGCAAAAACAAGACCCAGAGCTGACTGTGGCTCAGATCACGAACTCCTTATTGCCAAATTCAGTCTTAAATTGAAGAAAGTAGGGAAAGCCACTAGACCATTCAGATTTGACCTAAATCAAATCATTACAATTATATAGTGGAAGTGACAAATAGACTCAAGGGATTAGATCTGATAGACAGTGTGCCTGAAGAACTATGAACAGAGGTTTGTGACATTGTACAGGAGACAGGGATCAAGACCATGCCCAAGAGAAAGAAATGCAAAAAGGCAAAATGGTTGTCTGAGAAGGATTTACAAATTGCTGTGAAAAGAAGAGAAGTGAAAGGCAAAGGAGAAAAGGAAAGTTATACCCATTTGAATGCAGAGTTCCAAAGAATAGCAAGGAGAGATAGGAAAGCCTTCCTCAGTAATCAGTGCAAAGAAATAGAGGAAAACAATAGAATGGGAAAGACTAGAGGTCTCTTCAAGAAAATGAGAGATAGCAAGGGAACATTTCATGCAAAAATGGACTCAATAAAGGACAGAAATGGTATGGAAATAACAGAAGCAAAAGATATTAAGAAGAGGTGACAAGAATACACAAAAGAACTGTACAGAAAAGATTTTCATGACCCAGATAATCATAATGGTGTGATCACTCACCTAGAGCCAGACATCCGGAATCTGAAGTCAAGTGGGACTTAGGAAGCATCACTACAAACAAAGCTAGTGGAGGTGATGGAATTCCAGTTGAGCTCTTTCAAATCCTAAAAGATGATGCTGTGAAAGTGCTGCACTCAATATGCCAGCAAATTTGGAAAACTCAGCAGTGGCCACAGGACTGGAAAGGATCAGTTTTCATTCCAATCCCAAAGAAAGACAATGCCAAAAAATGCTCAAACTAGCGCCCAGTTGCACTCATCTCACACGCTAGTAAAGTAATGCTCAAAATTCTCCAAGCCAGGCTTCAACAATACATGAACCGTGAACTTCCAGATGTTCCTGCTGGATTTAGAAAAGGCAGAGAAACCAGAGATCAAATTGCCAACATCTGCTGGATCATCGAAAAAGCAAGAGAGTTCCAGAAAAACATCTACTTCTGCTTTATTGACTACACCAAACCCTTTGACTGTGTGGATCAGAACAAACTGTGAAAAACTGGTATACCAAATATGGAAAATGGGAATACCAGACCACCTGACCTGCCTCCTGAGAAATCTGTATGCAGTTCAGGAAGCAACAGTTAGAACTGGCCATGGAACAGCAGACTGGTTCCAAATAGAAAAAGGCATATGTCAAGGCTGTATAGTGTTACTGTGCTTATTTAATTTATATGCAGAGTACATCATGAGAAATGCTGGGCTGGATGAATCACAGGTTGGAATCAAGATTCCCGGGAGAAATATCAGTAACCTCAGATTTGCAGATGACACCACCCTATGACAGAAAGTGAAGAACTAAAGAGCCTCTTGATGAAAGTGAAAGAGAAGAGTGAAAAAGTTGGCTTAAAACTAAACAGTCAGAAAACTAAGGTCATGGCATCCAGTCCCATCCCTTCATGGCAAATAGATGGGGAAACAATGGAAACCGTGAGAAGCTTTATTTTTTATCTGGGCTCCAAAATCACTGCAGATGGTGATTGCAGCAATGAAATTATAAGACTCTTGCTCCTCGAAGGAAAGTTATGACCAACCTAGACAGCACATTATAAAATAGAGACATTACTTTGCCAACAAAGGTCTGTCTAGTCAAGGCTATGGTTTTTCCAGTAGTCATGTATGGATGTAAGAGTTGAACTATAAAGAAAGCTGAGCACTGAAGGATTGATTCTTTTGAACTGTGGTGTTGGAGAAGACTCTTGAGAGTCCCTTGGACAGCAAGGAAATCCAACCAGTCCATCCTAAAGGAAATCAGTCCTGAATAGTCATTGGAAGGACTGTTGCTGAAGCTGAAACTCCAATATTTTGGCCACCTGATGCAAAGAACTGACTCATTTCAAAAGACCCTGATGTTAGGAAAGACTGAAGGTGGGAGGAGAAGGGAACAACAGAGGATGAGATGGTTGGATGGCATCACCAACTCAAAGGACATGAGTTTGAGTAAACTCTGGGAGTTGGTGATGGACAGGGAGGCCTGGTGTGTTGCAGTCCATGGGGTCGCAAAGAGTTGGACACAACTGAGCGACTGAAGTAAACTGATATTTACCTTTATTAGTAAAATGAATTTTGACCTTTTAAATTACATTCTGCTTTTTGCAGGTTTTAAGAATCTAGTGGTGACCCATTAAAATGATTTATGCCTCAACAATGTGTTAGGACTCAAGTCTAAAATAAATCATTATCTGGATAGTCGTGATTCAATTCCTGAATGTTTTACATAGGACCTCAGGGTAGAGACACAGAGACAGCAAATGGAGAAAGATATTTTGTTCCACTCTACATTAACCCATGGGCACCCCCGCATAGCTATAAATCTGATTCAATAAATGAACCAGTAGCTTTTTGTCTTTTTTAAGTGAATCAGGAATAAACCACATAGTTATGGTCTGATTGCCATAAAAATGAAACATAAATGTCTCATTTAAGAATTATTTTATATGTAAAATACTTATCTTAAAATATGATGATGAAAATCAGTATAATAGTAACTTTTTATGCTGAATGTTAAATGAGTAGTTTTAACACACTCTCAGGTACATTATGTTAGTTTTAATATATATTTTTCATTTTATATAGATCCAGAAAAGGCAAGAATTTATGAATAGCATACATATAGTCTAAAGTTCTGTTTATTGTAAAAATCCAGATATTTATCATAGATGCTTAGTCCAAATAATGCAGCAATGTTTGTGCTTATTTGTTAAAAAAGAAATCTTGGAAGAGATTTCTGTTTACAGCAATCTTAGTCTGTTTTTCTCATGTCGGAATGGCTTTTAATTTTATCCATGTGGGTTACAAATCTGAAGCAATTAAAATTAATGATGGTCTGGTAAAATATGACAAGAGGCTATTTAATCCCTGGGGGATAAATGGTTCTTCATTATCATTTATTATTCCTCCTGTTTCTTGTTACAATATGTAAACAAATAGAAGAGGGACACCTTATAGGCATTTTCATTATTTTGATGTCACTGAGACACAGTTAAATACTGGCATAATGAGTGGTCTCCGCACAGTTGGATCCCATATTCAGTGATATAACATCTTCATCGAGATGACTTGAATATGCCGTGGGAACATTAAACCATCTTACAGATCAATTCCTCATGAGTTCACTTGTATGTGGCCAAGAAAATTCACCCATTTAGTTATTCATGCTGCTACTTGTGGTTTGTAAAAGATATACTACATGTGCACTAAATGGTCTGTTCTGTGCTAACTGTATTTGTAACATCACATCAGATGGAATTTGGACATAAGATTCATTCTTCTTGTTGCATAGTAGATCAAGTATATATACACAAACACATATATATACACACACAAATCAAATTAAAGTAAATGCTTTTTTTGTTTCATGCTATTATATCTAAATATTACACATAAGTCAATAGAAGTGAATTACATAAAGGATTTTACATGTTTAACTCTTATTGAAAAACTAAAATAAAATAGGAAAAATATATATGTATTTCATATTTTACTTTAAAATTGTGAAACATTTAGACAATATATTGGTAGATACTAGCTTTGTAAGATTTTCTTTTGTGTGAATATTTCCATATTTAATCTTGATAAAAAGCAAAAAAGCCTTAATTAGTAATGCATTAACTCTATTTTAAAACCCATTAGAATTTAGCTTTCTATCTTACATCTGATGGCAAAATTTTAAGCTCTTGCGTGATTCATTCCTTTTTTACACTGAAACATCTTGTGTAGCAAAGGATCTGGGCAAAATTAGGTGACAGCATTAATCCTTTCTTTCTCTCTACCAGCATCTAATTCCTTTACTTTAAGTTGGAATTAAGGATATGTGCTTTGCCTGAAGAAGATGAAATTTTTTTGTTTTTAAAATTCTTAACAATTTTTGGAATTCCATGAGCACTTTACCAATGTCAAATAATTGTAAAAATACAAAGCAGAAGGCTAGACCAACATCAACAGCTTTACAGAGAAAATGTCTGAAGCTTTAATCCTACAAAGAGGAAACAGAAGGAGAAGGATGGAAGCTGGTAGAGTTGGGCAACAAATCTTCAAAAACCATTAGATATAAAAAATATTGAATTGACATGTAAATGTCTAATGTTTTTTATCTTTCATTTTTTAAACATGCTCATTTCTGTGGATTTTCTTGGACCAAAGAATTCATTTTTTTCTACTCTTAGTTTCCTAAAGATTATCTAGCCTACCAGCCTATGATTTGCAATATTTGGTTGCTTATGAGAGAAACTAACTAGGACTGGCTTAAGCTAAAAGGAGATATTGTTTGAAGATTATTTGGGTGTCGTGAAACCCAAAGGCCAGAATGCCACAGCTCCCAAGGAAGGTACTGCAGCCAGGGACTTGGAGTCTGATAGAACTCTCTGCTTCTCTCTATGTGCTCACCCCATTCTTTCTGTAGACCAGCATTCTCTCTTTCAAAGGCTTATGGAAGAAAACATGCCACCCCTCACCCCTCACCTCCTTGAATTGTGTGTTTCAAATCCAGCTGCAGAAGGGAAAAGGAATGAATGAATCTCTATGAATCCCAGTCCTAAATTCCTTAAAGGGAGACTCTGAGCTAGAATTGGTCATGTGCTTACCCTGGACCAATCATCTGTGTCCGCACGTCATCCTATTGTACAAATGCTGCAGGGGACTTTCTGCCATGAATGAAGTGAGAAATAAGGAAAAATTGTCATTAGTTGGTCCGACACTCCAAAATGCCCCTGTTTAATGGCAGACTATTTTGTGGGTTTTTTTTTTTAATTGTAGGAATGACTTCAATTAGTTTCAAAATATCAACAAATATATATCAAATTCTCAAGGGGAATATATCAGTCTAAGCATTGGGGTATCTATGTTGTCATTTTTTTTTTTTAACTGAAAGTAAAGTTTGGAGTAGCAAATGGTGTCAAATAGAAAAATAATTCTTACTTCTGTTCAATGGTTGTGGCTCAGCATCTACAATTTACGTGGTACTTTGTTGCCATTCCACATATATAAAATTATCTCTGTCTCTATTTTAAGATACTTACTGTATATATAACAACAAAGAAATGATGGGTGTTTTGACTTGGCTCTTCTCAAACTTTAAAGTGCATCGGAATCACCTGGAGGTTTATTAAAACAGTTTACTTAGTCTCACAGCCAGAGTTTCTGATTCAGTAAATCTCGAGTGCATCCCAAGAACTTCCTTCAGGAATTTCGTCAGCAAAACTACCCTAAAAATGTAAAATATAAGCTCCAAATCCGTGTGTGTGTGTGTGTTAGTCACTTATTCATGTCCGACTGTTTGCAACCATGGACTGTAGCCCACAGGCTTCTCTGTCCATGAAATTCTCCAGGCAAGAATACATACGAAGTTTTTCAAATAGTGGGTTGTGATGTGTTCGTGTATGATTAAATCAAATTAGTGGATTCTTTTTTCCCAGATGAAACAGGATGCATTATATGAAGGCATATTATACTTAAGGTAATTATTATACTATGAATAATAGCATAATATAGTTTCACAATACAGGTCATTGTCATAAAAATTTACAGTAAACTGCATCAAATCATTTTTAGAAGTGGATGAGATATATAAATGATAAAATCTTGGAATGGGGCTACAGCGTACTTTTGTACAAAATGATGATGGGAATAGGAATATTCCTATTCAATATTCTGTTCTATAGAGATCAGTTATCCATCAAAGATGGCATGAGAGACTCATATTAATTTATTAGAATTCTGCCTCTACTGATGTTTCCAAATTCATGCACTTCTGATCTGGATAAAATACCCAAAATCACCCATTAAAAGTGAATTTTAAACTGTGTTTCAGAATCCTAAGACTGTATTAAGTTTGCTAAGAATTGCGAAATTGAGGCCTATGTGAGTAGGGCTTTTTGTTCATAATTCTACTTTAATTAAAGCCCTTTATCAAATGGATTCTAAGGTTAACAGTGGTTCTTGAGTTCTTACTATGTTCATAGCACTATTCTAAGCAACTGTTCTTCTTCATAATTATCCTGTGAGGATTGTAATATTATCATCACCTCCATTTTCAATTAGGGAAACTGAGGCATGGTGAGTTTAAGTAATTTGCCCAAGTTTTCAGATTGTGTTCTTAACTATTATGCTATAGCTACATCTCATAGCACGACTATACCCAAGCACAAAACAAATAAATCTATTTTTTAAAGTTCCTGATCTAACCACATAATGTAAGAAAGAGACTTTCAAAGCTCAATGAAGTAAAATAATGGAACCAAGCTTCATAGTAGCAGGAGACCCAGGGCTAGAATTGAGGTTCACAGTTGGTTTAGTACTGGTCCCATTAAACCAAGAGTCATCCAAGATATTGCCCACTGTCAATAAACTTTGACCACTAATGTCCCATGGGCAAATAATACCATCAGTGCAAATGTCTCTATGGATTGAGCCACACTTGAGGTTGGCTGAAGGGATGGGTATGGCTAGCTTTCATGATCTGCAGAACCTCCTGACAATTATATTCATTTTACAGAGGAGGAAAGTGAGGCCCATCACAGATACATAGCTTTTCCTGTGTTATATTTTAATAAGGAGCATAGGTAGGCTTTACACTTTGGACAGCTAGCCTCTAAAGCATTCATTGCTTTCACCTCATTCACTGATATTTCACTTGCCAGGTCCTCCGTTGTCAAATTAATTTTGAATTTGGAATATGCTTACTTTAGAGTCAGCTTTCCAACTCATGTGTCATTTATCCAAGCTTAAGGCACACTGTTACACCTTTAGAAGAAAACGTCCATGTGCCTTGCATGTCTCAGTAGAGGAGGTAATTAATAATGTTATGATGTTTTCAGCAGGTGGCTAAAATATTGATATATTAAGAAGAAATGGTAAAGTATAATCTCAAAGTCAAACTTCACTTGATTATGTGTATCAAAAAATATCATTTCTGTTAAAACCCATTTATGGCAATTTCATCCCTTCCATTCCCAACTAGGTACTCATCACCTATAGTCCATTTATCTGAGTCCTCAGAGCATATGTGGATGTATGTTCAGGATTAGATCTATTTACACTTTTATTCTCACCAGGAGTTACTGCCTATCCTACCTCTGCTCCCACAGAGAAACCCAATGGTCCTGCTGATTTCAGTTCTCTCAAAGCTGCCAACCCCTGAAATATTGGTATATTCTAGACTCTAGACAGAGATGAAGGGAATATCTTTTACGTTTTGCACACTCCAATGCCATACCAGACATTATCCCCTGGTTCTGAAAGCATTGTTACCCATAACAAAGTCTATGAAAGGTTCCATACAAACAATTTTTTCTGCTGCTGGTCTTCAGCTCCTAACTCCAATCAGAAGCTTTACACACCAACAGAGAAAGCATGCTTACTTCTATGATGGCCAGTAACAGTCTTCAGACATAGACCATGGTTTCTTCTATGGAGATAACAGTCTCTCTAGGAGCCAGTATCTCCAGACATGTGGTGCAACTCTGAATGTCCCATAAAATCAACTTGGTTACTTGATAGAACAGTTGAACTCTTAGAGACACAGTTGATTAGTCATATCCATTGCAGAAAAGTCTGACTCCTTAATTTTCTCATAATAGAACTCTGGTTAGTATTTTTCCCAGTACACAAGAACAATTTGCCCCAAAAGGGGATTTCAAGGAGTTTTAAAGAAAGCTTTTAAATGACATTTTTTTTCCCCATATTCTACCCAGCAAAATTTTAAAAATTCTGAGTGGATTTTATTTGAAGTACTTGGTCATAGATGACATTCGAGAAGTTCTAGGAAATTATTTTAACTTTGATATCTCTGAATCTATGTCATAAATAACCAGGAATATAATTTCAGCTGTATACTTATAATAATGGAGAAAAATTACTAAGAATAAGATGATGCAAATAATGAACATTTCAAGAAGGTATGTGTGAAAAATTGGTAAAAATCACTGGTTGAAAGAATTAATATAATTTTTTCAAGAATTATAGCTAAAAGGGTAACTTTATTCTCCTGCTGACACTTTGTATTTTTAAATCCTAATAACGTTTTGGGAACTTACCTCTTAATTTTCTTTCAGAGCCAATTTATAAGACAAAGAGATTAATTTTCTTTCTAGTTACACTTCGTTTTTGCCCAAAGCTGGTATTAACCAGCATGATCACTATTATATTCACAAATGGAGCTTCAATTGACATTTAACTAATTCCAAAGAACTGAATCCACCCTTGAATAATGAAAGCATATTACTAATAAGTACAAAGGGTAAAGCATTTCAAAGTAGAGTGGCATCTTCAAAAGAATAGTGAAAACTTATTTTAAACAATGTGGTAATTGCATGTTTTTCTAAAGTTATCAATTTAAAAAAATAACAATTTTTCTTTTCTAATATAACTAGATTTTTTAAAGTCCATTAAAACAAGGACTTATAATAAAGAGTTGTATGAATACCTTAAACATTTGTCATCCCTAAACATATAAATATACATTACCCACGTTACTGTGCCAGTCTTTTGATGTAAGACCAACAACTTTACTTTGCATCCTATTTCATTAATGGGAATCCTTCACATTCTTTCTTATCTATAATACCCTGACTACAGACTTCCAGTTTCTAATTATTTGGAGTAAAAATCTAAAGAAAATTGCTCACAAATATGAGAAAAAGATATTCTATATGTTTTCTATCTTAATTATTATACATATGTACCTAATGTGGCCACTCTTCCCAGGTGGCTCAGTAGTAAAGAATTCACCTGCCAAGCAGGAGACACCAGTTTGATCCCTGGGTCAGGAAGATCCCTTGCAGAAGGAAATAGCAACCCACTTTAGTATTCTTACCTGGAAAATTCCATGGGCACAGGAGCTTGGAAGGCTACAGTCCATGGGATCACCAAAAAAATCAGACATGGCTTGTAAACAAAAATACCTAATTTACAGCAACATATTAGTTTTCATAATAGTTACTCTATTCACATTCATCTTCACTGTCAAAATAAATGTTTATCCAGCATAAACAATGTTGGAATACCTTTGCCAAGCAGACAGTTCCACTTGCAGAAGCAAAAGTGAGTGGATGAATCAGAGAAAATCCTACCACCTCCCAGATTCTGTAGGTTTTGGAAAGCTGTCAATAGGATTTACAGAGTTCAGAGAGATTGATGAATCCACAGAATTAAGTCAAGCTTGTATAAGAAAATTCTAGTACATTGATTGAGAAATTATCTGTGTGTATTATGGTAAAATATGTTAAACATATAGTGTGAGAGTCATATAATGAGGACAAGCATGCAAAGAACTCATTGGGTAGAGATGAATAGAGAAGAAACCATGACTTCAGTGAAACTTAAATGATAGGTAAATTTAAATACTTAAGATGAAGGAGGGAAGGATAAAATTGACCTGAAAGGGGCAGTGTGGTAAAGTGTGCAAGTGCAGAATGTGTCAGATGTGTTCAGTGGTAGCCAGAGTTAAATTATTAATACTTGAGTTAGGGGGATGGGATGGTACATGGTCTTCCTTTGGGCTCTTCCAAATCCCAGAAGATCTAACAAGCCCAGTCAGGGACTGCCTCTGTAGTGTTTGTTATGTACTATTTCAGCCTAACACACTCTAATCCCCAATTCCAGACCAACCCAGCCCATCCCTTCTTAGTTCACTCCTGCTTCATCAGGCTTAAAAGCAAGATTTAATTCTACCAAGAATTCATCAGCAAAAGACCTTTGAAAAGCATGCTAATCTAAGTTTCCATGGAAGATAAAGTAGAAAAAACAGATAAGGAAAAATTAAATTGGGCTTTCCAACTGCCCTAAAAGTTTTAATTTTATCCTTCAAGATGATGAGAATGATTTGAACTGGTTATTTAATGAATTTAAAAAGGCTTATTTTTTTTAAAGTTGTACCAGTTTATACTGGCACCATTAAAAAGTGCAAATACTGTACCCGATTTTGGAACACTTCTACTTTTTACATTATTTTAGTTATTTTGAAATTCCATTTATTTAAACAAAAAGCCACAAAAGAATAATTCATCTATTTGTCCCACCCCTAAACCCTTGCCCCTGGGTAAGCACCAATCTCTTCTTTGTATCTGTTAGCTTGGTTTATTATGAGTGTGTGTGTGTGCACATATTATGTAAGATTCCATATGTTAAGAGAGATGATACAGTATCAGTCTTCTCTGACTTATTTCACCTAGCATATGCCCTTTAAGTCCATCTATGTTATCTCAAGTGAGTGTAGCTTATGGTGATCAGGTATCTTTTCAAATTAGTACCTTTATTTTCTTTAGCAAAATGCCTAGCAGTAGAATTGCTGGATCATATGGTAGTTCCATATTAATTTTTTGAGGAACCTTATACTATTTTTCATATTGACTGCACCAAATTACTCTCCCTCTGACAGTGCAATAAGGTTCCATTTCTCCACAGCCTTGCTAACACCTGTCATTTCTAGTCTTTTTGATAATAATCATTATAACAGTCGTGAGATGATATCTAATTGTTTTTTTTTAAATTGGAGTCAAGGCTATGGTTTTTCCAGTGGTCATGTATGGATGTGAGAGTTGGACTGTGAAGAAAGCTGAGCACCGAAGAATTGATGCTTTTGAACTGTGGTGTTGGAGAAGACTCTTGAGAGTCCCTTGGACTGCAAGGAGATCCAAGCAGTCCATTCTGAAGGAGATCAGTCCTGGGTGTTCTTTGGAAGGACTGATGCTGAAGCTGAAACTCCAGTACTTTGGCCACCTCATGCGAAGAGTTGATTCATTAGAAAAGAGTCTGATGCTGGGAGGGATTGGGGGCAGGAGGAGAAGGGGACGACAGAGGATGAGATGGCTGGATGGCATCACCGACTCGATGGATGTGAGTTTGAGTGAACTCCAGGAGTTGGTGATGGACAGGGAGGCCTGGCATGCTGCAATTCATGGGGTCGCAAGGAGTCAGACACGACTGAGCGACTGAACTGAACAGTTTCTTTACAATATTTTGTTAGTTTCTGCTGTACAACAAAGTTAATCACCTCTCTCTCTCTTTCTTTCTCTCTCTCTTTAAACACACACACACACACACATGTCCCCTCCCATTTGGGCCTCACTCTAACCATCTCCATCCCACAAATTTTTAGAGAAATACAAATCAAAACTATAATGAGATGTCACTGCACATCAGTCAAAATGACCATCATCAAAAATCTACAAATAATAAATGCTGGAGAGGGTGTGGAGAAAAGGGAACTATCCTACACTGTAGGTGATAATGTAAGTTGATCTAGCCACTATGGAGAACAGTATGGTTCCTTAAAAAACCAAAAGTGGGACTGCCATATGACCTAATTCCACTACTGGGCATATACTCAGAGAAGACTACATTGTGGTTTTTATTTGCATCCAGACATGGAACAACGAACTGGTTCCAAATTGGGAAAGGAATACATCAAGGCTGTATATTGTCACCCTGCTTATTTAAATTATATGCAGAGTACATGATGAGAAATGCTGGGCTGGATGAAGCACAAGCTGGAATCAAGATTGCAGGGAGAAATATCAATAACCTCAGATATGCAGATGACACCACCCTTATGGCAGAAAGTGAAGAGGAACTAAAGAGCCTCTTGATGAGAGTGAAAGAGGAGAGTGAAAAAGTTGACTTAAAACTCAACATTCAAAAAAAGAAGATCATGGCATCCGGTCTCATCACTTCATGGCAAATAGATGGGGAAACGATGGAAACAGTGACAGACTTTATTTTCTTGGAATCCAAAATCACTACAGATGGTGACTGCAGCTGTTATTAATGAAATAATTAATTTCATTAGTTTAATGAAATTAAAAGATGCTTCCTTCTGGAAGAAAAGCTATGGCAAACCTAAACAGCATATTAAAAAGCAAAGTCATTACTTTGCCAACAAAGGTCTGTCTAGTCAAAGCTATGGTCTTTCTAGTAGTCATGTATGGATGTGAGAGTTGGACCATAAAGAAAGCTGAGCACCAAAGAATTGATGCTTTTGAACTGTGGTTTTGGAGAAGACTCTTGAGAGTTCCTTGGACTGCGAGGAGATCCAACCAGTCAATCCTAAAAAAAATCAGTCCTGAATATTCATTGGAAGAACTGATGCTGAAGCTGAAGCCTCAGTACTTTGGCCACCTGATGCAAAGAACTGATCATTGGGAAGGAGCCTGATACTGGGAAAGAGTGAAGGCAGGAGGACAAGGGGACAACAAAATATAAGATGGTTGGATGTCATCATGATTAAATGGACATGAGTTTGAGCAAGCTCCGGGAGTTGGGATGGACAGGGAAGCCTGGCATGCTGCATTCCATGGGGTTGCAAAGAGTTGAATGGATAATTAATGATGCAAAGCATCTTTTTATGTACCTGTTGACCTTCTGTATGTCTTCTTTGGAAAAATGCCTATTCATATCTTCTGCTCATTTTTAATTGGATTGTTTTTGCTATTGATTTGTATGAGTTCTTTAATATTTTGTTGTTTAACCACTTATCACATATATGATTTGCAAGTATTTTCTCCCATTCAGTAGGCTGCTTAATTCTTTCTGCTGATGTTTTCCTTTGTTGTGTAGAAGCTTTTTTTAGTTTGTTGTAATCCCACCTTTAAATTTTGCTTTTGTTGCTTTTGCAAAAAGCTTTATCTTTACTCAAAATAGAGGGTATGTTTAAAAAGAAAAGTATGGGAATCAGAAAACATTTTGAAAAAGTTATTTGTTATTGGTAGCTTTGTAGTATGCTCTGAAGTCAGGAAGCCTAATTTATCCATCTGTTTTTCTTTCTCAGTATTGCTTTGGCTATTCAGAGTCTTTTCTGTTTCCATATAAATTGTAAATTTTTTTTGTTCTAGTTCTATGAAAAATGTAATTTGATAGGGATTGCATAGAATCTGTAGATTGCTTTGGGCAATATAGTCATTTCACATTAGTGATTCTTCCAATTCAAGAACATGGTATATCTCTCCATCTGTGTGTGTGTGTGTGTGTGTGTTATTTCTTTAATCAATGTCTTATAGTTTTATGCATACAGGTCTTTTGTCTCCTTAGGTGGATTTATTCCTAGATATTTTATTCATTGTTACAGAGATAAATGGGATTGTTTCCTTAATTTCATATTGAGGGATACGGTTTCAGCATATGAATCTGGAGAGGATACCAATATTCATTCCATAACAACCTGAAAAGCCTGTGAAAAGGGGTACAGCATAAAACCAAAAGGAAGTAACAGGGAATTGAGGAATGGTGAGGCTGAGGTGGCAAGAGACAATTCTGTGAGCCCTTTTGAGGTGAGGAAGATGGGAAGAAGGATTTAGTGTTTCACAAGAGTAATAGGGACATTAATCAGATGAACAGCATCATAAATGTTAAGGACTTATAGGAAAGAGAAAATTGCGAAGGTTCTTTTCCTCTTTTGAAAATAATTTATTTTATTTTACGTTATATATTAAGTGAGAATTATTTTAGAATAATCGATAACACTAGTGAAGTAGAGTTCATTAAATCTTTGCTAGTCAGTGAGTGGTCCATATGGACCAGAAGCATTGATATCACCAGGGAGCTTGCTAGAAATGCATAATTGAGGTTCCTCTTCAAATCTGCAGGTGTATTGTATGCACATTGAAATTTCAGAAGCACTACTCTAAATTAGAAAGTCAAGCTTTTGGTGAGTAGATATATATTAAAATAAGATGACTTTAAGAAACCCTTCGTCTCACGTTCTAAATCGTGCTTAGCCTAAAAACAAATTTAAAAGATTTTTTATCTAATAGATATTTTATCTGCAGGAATACAAAAAGGGATAGTTTTAAATTCTAGCATATCTCTTTATGTAAATTTCAGTGTAAAATATGGTTTGTTAAAAGATGGACGGGGAATAAGATTTTCAAAGAAAAAACATATTTGCCTATCTTACCTGTAAAGCCTACACAATTAGATACTTTTCCTTGAGTTAATAGGATATGAACTGGCATTGTTTCACAATTGAACTTATCAAGATAATAATAATTTTGATGCAAACTAATATTTATAAGTATTTGTAGTATATAATCAAAGATTATATGTACAGTATTTAATGGGATTTATTTGATATTAGCATGCTCTGTAGTGGTTTATGGAGAAGGCAATGGCACCCCACTTCAGTACTCTTGCCTGGAAAATCCCGTGGACGGAGGAGCCTGGTAGGCTCCAGTCCATGGGGTTGCTAGGAGTCGGGCACGACTGAGCGACTTCACTTTCACTTTCACTTTCATGCATTGGAGACGGAAATGGCAACCCCCTCCAGTGTTCTTGCCTGGAGAATCCCAGGGACAGAGGAGCCTAGAGGGCTGCTGTCTATGGGGTCGCACAGAGTCAGACACGACTGAAGCGACTTAGCAGCAGCAGCAGCAGTAGTGGTTTATACTTTCCATAGAACCAAAGAATTTTAATGTTTGAATAGACCTTGTAAATGACCTAAAATAATTCACATTCAGTTTTGCAATCCCTTCCTCAGTGTCTATGTATGAAGTTTTGAGTATCTGTATCACTTAAAATATGTTTCTCAGAATTTAACCAAGCACCAGATCCACAACAATGATCACTTCTGACCAACTGAAACTTGTAATTCAATTTGTGTAGCTTGAAGCTTCCTGTTAGCTTTATTACAAAGACCGTTTGTAATTGTTAAAATTATGTTTAACCAAAATTATCAGAACCCTCCCATGACTTCTTGCCAGTGTTCTCTACCAGACTAGGCTTGTGCAGTTGAATTTATGAAAGTAAAATATAGCTGCTGCATTATCAGGTGTTTGGGCATAGGACTGACTTGTTAGTATTTGTCAAGATAAATTTGAATCTTGACTCTCAAGCCGCTGTGTTTTTTGCTGTCTGCAAATTTTAATACATTTTATATCATTCTTTAAATAATAGACAAAAATGTTCAAACCTAAGGGAGTACACTGATAAAATCAAGATATTCTTTATTAAAAATTAAATTAGTTTGGAAGAAGGTCCAATGTGAATTTATATTGGCTCTTTCTGTTTGTTAACTTTCTGAATGCAAAGATGCTAATTTTTAAGCAATAAAAAATATTTCTCCTTTGTATTTAAAATGGAATGATAGTCATCAAGATTTCAAAATGCAGAAATACTTTCATGTATGTCATCAAAGAACAACTCAGTCCAAATATTAGCATCTGTTGTTTAAACAGAGTAAAAGACCATATCGAGAGAGGGTGTAATATGGCCAGATATGGTTACCATGGGAGTCATAACTGTGTCTTAAATTATGTCCGTGTTAAATCTCAATCATAACATCATTTTACTGTAAGACTTTTTAAATTTAATTAACTTCAGATTTTACAAATTATGTCTTTATTACTTCTGGAGAAAATGATAAAAGCCTCTAAAGATTATTCAGTGTGTTTAAAATAACAAGTCTACCTGGGTCAAATCTAATAATTAATATTTCCCTAATGAAAATAAAATGAAGATTTCTTCTTATTAGATAGTATTATATACTATTTTCATTTATTAATATTACTTCACCTCTCCAATGTGCCTTTTATTCAAGGATATAATCATCAGTTGTAATTTCATCTCTGTTTCATTGATGGACAAACTGGGATATCAGAGGTGTAATGACTTTCCTTGAGTTGTATGTCCCATTAAGGATGAAGGCAGCTTTATTGTAATCTATCACCTCTGATATAAAATAGCACCTCCATTCTTCATCAAATTGCTAGTGATCCCTTTAAGTATCACTATTTGGAAAACCCATAAGTTCTTGATTTTTCTTCATCCTGTCTTTAGATTCTAGTGTAAGTGCCAGAAATATAATAGATGTTCAGTAAATATTGAATATATTTTGAATATAAATATTCAATAATATTGAATATACTGACAAACTAGAATATATATGACTCTTTCATTTAGAAAATGATTCCAATTGCAAAGAACAAATAAATCAACTTTACTTATTCCCTCAACTTGCTCCTGTTTTATCCCTTATGAGCACACAGCATAAGCCCATAGTTGCATTTGCCTTATCTCACAATCCCCCATCCCCCACCCACACAAACACATGCTTGTTCATTCTTGCCCATATGAAATTGTTCATGCTCTTATTGCCACCTTCAGTGATTTTCTTTTTTACCATCAAACTAAATTTATATATAGAGAAAAAAGAATGACAATTAAATGTATGTGTACTGGAGTGAGATGCCCAAGTCAAATATTTAGCTCTTTGATTAACCAGCTGCTGCTGCTAAGTCGCTTCAGTCATGTCTGACTCTGTGCAACCCCATAGATGGCAGCCTACCAGGCTCCCCCATCCCTGGGATTCTCCAGGCAAGAACACTGGAGCGGGTTGCCATTTCCTTCTCCAATGCATGAAAGTGAAAGTGAAGTCACTCAGTCATGTCCAACTCTTAACGACCCCATGGACTGCAGCCTACCAGGCTCCTCCGTCCATGGGATTTTCCAGGCAAGAGTACTGGAGTGGGGTGCCATTGCCTCTTCCGGATTAACCAGCTATGTAACATTAAATACTATACTTCACCTGTGTCTCATTTTCCCTATCATATAACAAGGATGATGGTAATTTCTGGCTCCTAGGCTGTTATAAAACTCAAATCATCAAATAGCTAGCAAGGTTGACTGCATCATACTTTCAGCTGTAAGATCTTGTTCTCATACTCCCTTGTGCCATATAATCAAGCTACCTTCTCCAACTTCCATTTTCATCTCCTCCATAACCTACCCTTGTCTATTATAGACCATTTGATAAGATTATCAGTACTGCCCTGGTTGCCAAATCTAATGACCTTTCTCAGAATTGGTTCTTTTTTTCCTCCATAAACAGTTTTAAACACCCCAATGACTTTGTAAATGCTTCCTCTTCTAACTTCACAACTCTTTTGAGGATCTTTTTCTACCTCTTTAGATTATATTTCTAGTTTCAAGACTTCTATTTCTATTCTAATCAAGAGTTTTACCTTTGTAACCATCAGCATATAGTCATCAGGTCACAAAATTAAATTCAGTTATATTTTCATTTTCATTATTCATTCTGTCTCTCATTTTCTCTCACAAGTATCTCCTCTGCTCCATCCTCACTGACATTCTCTTTTTTATTATTTTTAATTGGAGGATAATTGCTTTACAGTGTTATGTTGGCTTTCTTTAATCAGATCCTTAGTTGCCTGTATTTGAAAAAATCTGTCCAATCTGTCTCCTTGTCTTATTTACCTCGTGCACAAACATGATCTATGTAAATCACAGATCTAATTGTGTGTCCCTCTCTTGATTACACATTTTCAGTTCTTTCCAGTTTCCAACCAAACCATACCTTATTTTGTCTGTTCACCTGGTTGTGGACTGAATTGTATCTCCTCCAAATTCGTATGTTGAGACGGTCACTCTCAGTATCTCAGAATGTGACTGTATTTGGATATAGGGCTTTAAAGGAGGTAATTAAGTTAAAATGAGGCCAGTAGGGTGGGCCTATATCTGATAGAACCAGATGCTTTATAAGAAAAGGAAATTAAGACACACAGAGATACCCTGGGTGCCTTTGCACAGAAAAAAGATCACGTGAGGACACAGTGAGAAGGTGGCCGTGTAAGTCCAGGGGAAAGGCATCAGGAGAAACCCAACCTGCTGACACCTTGATCTTGAGCTTGCAGCCCCTAGACTGTGAGAAAATACATTTCTGTTGTTTAAGACACCTTGTCTGTTGTATTTTGTTTTGGCAGCTGTAGCAAACTAATACACACCTCTTACATCCTTCACAGTTTCATGCTTTAATCAAATGAGTTGTTATTTCAATTTCTGTACTTTAGATGATGCCATTCTTTGATTTTCAAATGTTTCTATTCTCTTCCCATCAATCAACAATCTTCTCAAAAACTGTTTTGTGAAACATCCCCTGAATCTTTCCTGACTGTGACCTCCTGGAGCGCTTTGTTTCACCTTCCCTTATGGCACATATTACTTTATATCTTAGGACACATTATAGCTTATCATGTGCATGTTTAAGTCTCTAACAAGCAGTCATTTTCTTGATAAGAGAAACTGTGTCTCCTAAGATATGTTTGCATCATCCTCTGTTTTTGGCACATTACATGAGACAAAGCAGTGCTGAATGTCATGAAACAAGAACCATTTTTTCATGTTCTGAGGATTTCATATCTGGAATCTCATAAATATCGTAAACTGTAGAAAGCAGGAGTCAGGTCTTCTTATTATACATATACCTGGAGATGCAGGTAGATTCAAAGATAGATAAATCTCTGTATGTACACACAGATACACTTGTTAATATGAACATGCACGAACAAAATGATGCTGAAGGTGTGCAGTTTTTAGAATTGAGTTCTCCAGAGTGATCAGAGTGAGTATTGTGGTTTTGCTGGCCCAAATTAGTCCTGACTGATTTGGGGTGTGTGTGTGTTTGTGTGTTTGTGTGTGTAGTAGGAGTATGGGGGATGCCACTGCGGGGTTTTGTAAGAGAATCTTACTTGATGAATGAACCCCAAAAGGGTTCTGTATTAATGTGGTTTTTGCTGGGTTACGTTGTGATTTTTGTTGTTCAGTCTCCCAATTGTGTCCAACTCTTTAAACCCCATGTACAGCAGCACAACAGGCTTCCCTCTCCTTCACCATCTCCTGAAGTTTGCCCATCTCCATTCTTGCAGCAATAAACATTTTGGTCTAGTTGTGTCCCCATTCTATCCCCTCTTCATTTCTGCCAGGCACATGTCACTGGAAGGGAAAAGGTTAATGAAAGGACCACAGAATATCCCCTAGTGCTGCTCAGATGTAGCATATGTCTCTACTGCTCACATTCATTGGCCAAAGCATGTCACATGTTAAAGCTTGATGTTAGTGGTAAGGGAATTATACACCTCCCCCAACAGAGAGGGACCCTTTATGAATAGGACTATATCATTGTTTGACTTTGAAGAAAATATGTGAATGTAAATGCAGATACATAAAAATCCTAAATTCCCCTTGCTTCTCATCCCAACATTTTTCTCCACATGTTCTTTTCTGTTTCCTCCTCACCTTTACCCTTGCCCTAACTCCATAGACTCATTCTTGGCTCTTCTGGCAGACATTCAGGTTTGCTTGTACAGGTATGCCCATCCCTAGAGGAGGAGAACATATCCTGAGTGTGTTCAAAATACTGATCCTCACTCTACTGTACAGATCGGGCTCTGTACAGTTAGGAAGAAACACAGATTAATGTAAGACAACAGGACTAGGGCCATATCTTCCCTGTATAAACACCTACCCAATAAAGAAGCAAATTTCTTTATGAAACTTAGGGTTCTTTCATGTTCTTGGATATATATATATAGACAGTGATTCTTGGGAAAAATTGAAAACCCCCTTTCAAATTAGAGGCTTTTCTTTTTTTTATTGATTTAATTTCATTCATTTATTCAGTCCCTCATCTAATGGTATTGAACATCTATTCTGTGTTACATTCTGTGTTCCACTATGAAAGATACTGAATAACTATTAATTATAATATATAACAGCTTGCCTTCTCCGACAGAGTGTTTAGTATATGTCAAATACCATGATAAGTGTCTTTAAAAATGCATTATTTCTTGAAATTTTTTCAAAATCTCTATCTAACTCTAAGAGATAGATACTATAGGGTTATAGTAGAAGAAACAAGACTTAGAAAGGTTGCATAACATTGCTACATTTGCTCGCTAGAAATTGGTGGAGTTAGAGCATGAATTAACCAAGGTTTCTTTGACTTCTGAGTCAACACTCTTAAACACTAAGTGTACAATAGTTTGATTCTTCGGGAACCTTATTATCTAGCTGGTGGTGAGGGAAAGTAAATATCTAGGTTAAATTAAAAATAGAAAATACAATATAGAATTTGTAAGGTGTGTTTCATGGGAGAATAGAGAAAAGTAGGGGTGATTAATTTCTAACAGGCAACAGAAGGGGGACATGGGAATCCTTTATCACAAGGGCAATGAGTTATCTGAGCATAAAGGATGGTTAAGACTTCCATAGGCAGAAGGCATGTATAGGTTGAGCCAGATCAGAGAGGTGTGGCCATGTGGAGAGGACAAGGCACAGAACTGGGTGATGTTACATGAATAGGACACTTAGGTTAGAGAAGGTGAGGATCCCAAAGGACCTTAGTGACTACCATAGTGGAATTTGGAAACTTTTATGGATGTCAATAGGAAGGTGCTTCTCCTCTAAATCAGTATCAACTTTTTATAAGTATTTTAGGGAATGTGAAATGACAACTTTAAAGATGGCTTACAAACAGGACTTCCAAAAAATTTTTAATTCAAACATAATACCTCTGAAGATTAACTCTGTGATGTTTAAGGACAATTTAGTCTCTGAAGTTCAAATGAGCATGAATGTAATTAGCCATGTGCTCCCTCAAAATGAGGATAGATCTGTCTAATGTAGCTTGTAATTTGCCAATTGCATGTAAATCATGTTCTCCTGAAAATCACTGAAGTTATATAAAGGAGCAGTCCTTTTAACAATATTAAACCAAAATACTAACACTTTTCAATTATTATTTGATTTTTTAAATTTACAACATAATAATGCAAAGGGATAAAACTCTTTTCAATTGAACTAAATATTATTTAAATACTTCAGGAATAATTCTGTTAAGACATCTGTATGTGTAATAGTATCGTCTATTCTATACACTGTGTTTCTTCTGATTTGATTGTTCTTTTCTACAGATAGTCACGATTCTTTTGACAGATTTTACATAATGGCCAAATTGCTTATTAGTTAATATCTTATAGCAGGTAAAAAATTGAATGAGAAACCTGAATTAATGAATTAAAGTTGGGCTTCATCAAAATTTCTTGTTTCCTTATGAAAATTGATGAGTTTGTTGATGATTTATTGCATTTTCCATTTGGAAGCATTTTATTTAGTGCCATTAAGTTATCATATAAAATATAAAAGGCTAGAAAAATTGATACCATGTTTCTCTTAAATCTGATGATAGGATGAGAAGGTAAAATCTAAATCTCAGTCTTCAAGGTCAAAGAGGAATTTCTTGCCTGATTCAATTACTATTCAATTTGATAGCAGTAAAGGAGTTAAGAGCATCTCTCTTATAATTTGGCTAGACTTTCATTATAAAAATAGAACACATTAACAGGAAACCATTAAACACAATTTACGTGTGAATAGCACCCTTGGTAGAAGCTTTGCTTCTGCCATTTACAGGATAAAGTAAAGGTACCGGTTTCACATCAATTACCAGTCACTGCGGACAACATACTTTTATTAACTCTGTGGTCAAAAGCATTCATATTTATATTTTAAGAATGACACAAATCCATTCTTTTCAGTATTAATCTGCGTCTCACACAATTACTGCCCTGACATTTATTGGAGTAATAAATTGGCTTTAGTGTTTGTTGGCTTTTCCCTTCCTTTTGGCCATCCTGCTTTGCTGTATTGTGTAATGTGCCTTCATTTTTTTAACTGACTGGAGGGAAAATGGTTCCAATTTCACATTAGTGAATGTGGCCCATTTATTTTAATTCCTTGGTACCCCTAAGAGGAAAAAAAAAAGTATAATCAGAGTTTCAATTCAGAACAGTAGCTATAAACACAAAATGCAAACTAGCTTGGGGGTTTAAAGATTCTATTTATTATCAAAGTTTTAGTTTATGTTTCTTGGATCCATAACTGTGCCGAGTGGTTGTAGCTGTCTAATGGTAACGAAGAGATCCAGGTTCAAGTCTAGGCTGTGCTTCTCTCTTAGTAACTCTGGGACCCTGGTAGTTCTGTTAATTCGAGTTTTATTCTCTCATCTGTAAACTGGGGATACTAATAGCTCCTTTCAGAGTTATTGTAAAGATATATTTAAATAACAAGTATTCAACAATACTCCTTGAAGCTCGCAATGTACTGAAACACTGAGCTAAGAAAGTTTACATGAGCAAACAAAACCCAGAAAATGCTCTTCTCCTTTGGAACTTTTCTTTTGTCACAGGAGAAAACAAATGGCAATTTTATGGTACAGTGAAAGTGAAAGTCGCTCAGTCCTGTCTGACTCATTGCGACCCCCAGGACTATGCAGTCTGTGGCATTCTCCAGGCCAGAATACTGGAGTAGGTAGCTCTTTCCTTCTCCAGGGGATCTTCCCAACTTAGGGATCAAACCCAGATCTCCTGTATTACAGGCAGATTGTTTACCAGCTGAGCCATAAGGGAAGCTCAAGAATACTGGAGTGGGTTGCCATGCCCTCCTCCAGCGGATCTTCCTGACCCAGGAATTGAACTGGGGCCTCCTGCATTGCAGGTGAATTCTTTACCAACTGAACTATGAGGGAAGCCTTATGGTATAGAGTAAATGCTTAATATTTCCAGAACTTTCTATAGCCTGTAACTATAAAATGAGATGGCATATTTTAAATGCCAAACTGATACCAATATTTCCAGAACTTTCTGTAGCCTATAGCTATAAAATGAGATGGCTTTTTTTTTTTTTTTTTTTTTTTAGTGCCGAATTGATAGATGTAGGGCCAGAGCTTCTGAAAACATCCTTCAGTGCTTCTCAGAGCCCCCAAGGAGCCTCTCTGGAGCTCAGAGAACTTGCTAAAGTTCTCACAATTCTCTGCCCAGCGTGACAGCAAGTCTGTGCTTCTGACCTCGTAGTTGATGTAGCCCAGTGCTCCCATGGTGGCCCTGTCCACCTCCCTTAGTACCTATACTCCAGCCTCAGGGAATTCCATGTCCACTTTACCTCCTGCCTGATAGACAAAATAAGAATTTACAACTTCTTTCTTGATGAAATCTATTTTTCTGGTTGTTATTTTTCTATCCTTTGCATGCTAAGTTGCTTCAGTTGTGTCTGACTCTTTGTGACCCCATCGACTATAGCTTGCCAGGCTCCTCTGTCCATGGGATTTTCCAGGCAAGAATATTCCATTGGGTTGCCATGCCCTCCTTCAGGGGATCTTCCTGACCAGGGATCGAACCTGTGTCTCCTGCAGTTCCTACCCCGCAGGAGAATTCTTTACTGCTGAACCACCAGGGAGCCCCTTAATCTGATCTTTTTTTCAGTATGAATGACTAGGAAATCTCACTGGTTTCAAAGGAAATACCATTTCCCACTGAAAGGGCACATGTCCTGACACTCAGCTTCCCACAGAACAATTAACAGAACAGATCGGTCTTGACTAACACTGTGGGTACATATTGTCTGGTTCATGTCATCTTTATCATTTCGCCTTCAATTGGAGGAGTTCTAGTGTTCCTTCTACAGTCCTTGAATAAGTTTCATAGTTTTTAAGTCAGCAACTTGAAAATTTGCAGTTCTGTTCTCACTGTCATTGTTTCAGAGAAACCAGGGTCAAATTTTGGTCATTACTCAGTCCTACAGTGAGAGTTGGGGATGGTCTGTTCCCTTTTACTCATCTGGAATTAACTCCTGGAATTAACTCCTGGAATACTCATCTGGAATTAACTCCTGGAATTAAGACTACATTCTGTTTGTCATGTTGTGTGCAGTATGGTTGAGACTGTGGGTACCACTTTCAAGGGATGTATTAATAGTAGAGATGCTAGATTTGAATATAACAATTAATCAAGAGCTCCTCTTCTTTCCTCTGAGGATTTTCAATATGATATTGTAAGAGAAAAAAATAATTGCCCCCTTAATCCTTTTGAATTCTTAGCTGAGGTTGCTATAATAAGAGACATATTAACAAGAGAAAAACAAAGAAGTTGATTAACAAGTATATATGTATACCTGGGAGAACCCAGGAAAAAGTGAGTGACTTCCTAAGGTGGCTTAGAATTTTAGT
Source organism: Bubalus bubalis (assembly GCF_019923935.1). Classification (NCBI taxonomy): domain Eukaryota; kingdom Metazoa; phylum Chordata; class Mammalia; order Artiodactyla; family Bovidae; genus Bubalus; species Bubalus bubalis. Next base: position 138,602,123 of record NC_059157.1, on the reverse strand, counting down.
TTATATAGTATCATCAGCAAATAATGATAAATTTTTGAAGAAATGACAAAGAAAAGCAGTTTTAGGCTTCTAAGAGCTAGTAAGTAGAATATGTTGTATAGATTCCTTTGGTAACTTCTCCAGACTATTAAAGTCTAAAATTGCCTCTGGGAATTAAACTTTGTCCTTTCTGGTAGAGCAAGGAGGAGAAACACCTTTGTAAATTTGTGTCCTCCTTTTAGGAGGGCAGAGAACTTTCTTTTTATCTATTTCTTCTCACCTGCTTTCAACTCAAAATAATCAGTATGCCAAAGTGCCATGTTTGGGGATAGCACAATCTGCTATACTTCAACATGAAGTTACCAAAGCAGGGCACAAAGTTTAGAGCAATAAAAGTGAATCAGATAGTAAGGAGGAAACACAGGTGCTTTATTGATATTTATACATGGCAATAAATGAATCATAATTGTCATCTTTAAATATAAAGAGCAGTTTCTGCAAAAATGTGAGGGGATAGTAAATTCAGAAACGAGAATAACTTTAAATTGTGATGCACATGACAGATGAAGTCTTTAAGATTTTGCACAAAGTAGTGCCTCTTGATGAGTCCATTTCTTGGTTAAAGGGTATTTTCTTGGAATGATAATAGACACTTGGGATTTTGAGTGTCCTTGAATGAATTCTTTATTTCTAACAGTCTTCACATTGTTAATACTTTATTATAAAGCATTTGAAAGGCTTTAATGCTGGCATGATTTGCAAATAACTGTTTTTGCCTTCCAAATAACAATATAATTGAGTTTAAGACCAATATGCTCACAGTTGGATGAAATAATTTTTTAGAATGCTGAAATAACAGTATCTTACTAACTCAGAGGCAATTATGTCAGTCAGTGAGTTTATCTTCAGGAAGATCAAACCCAATACAAAGGTGTCAACTTCTAATTAGCTACAAGGTCATCTAGCAGTTATTGAAAATTATTAGCGATTGAATAGACCTTAAAATTTCAGACTAAAGACAGAACCTAAGCATATGTGATGCTTCAAAATACATTCTTTAAGCCAGAGAAAACATCAGATAAATCTCCATTTTGCTATTCTCATTTAAAAGCGGTATTTTCTAAAGGTTATGTTTAATACTGCTATGTGTTTTAAGTAAATTGAAACTTTGTCAAAGACTGTGCAAGTGTTGAAAAGTTAACAAGATAGTTAACAGAGGATCTCAAAATTGAAAACAAACCAAGACCCATGGAAACTATAAAAAAATTAAAAATCACCAAATAGCTTCTAAATATCTTAGGATAACCACATTTTTCTATATAAATGAGTGTTACATTTATCCTTTTATTTGTCCTGAATAATAAAGAACAAACTCATTAACATATCATCTTAAACATTTTGCTATATCATCACAAACTTGTCAGATTCACCCATATTTTGCTTAAGTTTAAACCACTCAATTCCTTCCCCGTCTATATTGTTCTCTTTTTTGCCATCTGTGGACATTCTACTTGTGCTTCAAGGCCCTATTTAAATATTATCACTGTTGGAAGAAATAGTCACCTCCCCCTCACCTGTTACACTTGATGCACTCTTCTATTAAAGCTTATTACTGTCTCCCCATACAATTGCATTTCATTCTTTACTTGTATTTCACCATTAACTTGTATCCAGAGGAAAGAGATCGCACTTTATCTGTCCCTTAATCTCTAATAGCATGTCATAAAAGATAGAGGGTTTAGAGCCAGGTAAACAAGGTAGGATTTTGAATCTTAGATCACAACTACTATGTCTCAGAGAAAATCATTCAATCTCTCCAACTCTCTGTTTGCTCATCTATAAAATCAGGGTAATAACCTACCTCTCAAACTTGTTGTGGGAATCAAGTGAGTTACCATATAAAAGCACCTAGCTCAGTACCTAACCCTGAGTAGAGACTTAATAAATGAAGATTACTATTCTCGAGGGAAGAGTAATAGAAAGGAGAGTATTTCCAAGTCTGAGTAGCAGTGAAAGTGGAAATGGTCATTAGAAGAAGGACCAGCAAACAAACTGAGTACCTGGAGAAAATTTCCAGCAACTCACATATTTGAGTGATTTTCCTATGGACAAAAACAAGTCTTTTTCACTCTGTGTCTCAAAGTGGTCCATTTATACACCATATTTTTGCTCTATTTATTTAAAGTTTGCCCTACCTATAGTTATAAAGATAAAATTATGTCAAATTACTTTAATTTTATGGCCATCAGTCAAGAAACAGCACATTATATTCTTACAGAACCTGATTTCAAATTTTATGCTATATATAAAAATACTTGAATATTTAACCATAGACTCAATATAACTCTAGATTTTTAAAGAGACTTAGTTTTTATTTATCCAGGCCCCTCATTATGCAGAAGTCTATGGTTGCTTCACAAACATTTTAATAAAATTTAGGTCTTTGATGCATACCTGTGTACCTTAATCTCTGGGTTGTATAGATATAAAAAATCATTTCTTTGGCAACTTGTCAAATACCCTATTTAGCTGAATTCAATTCACATGACTGTCTCTTTAGAGGAATCAGAGATTGGTACAGTCTGTGGCCATTTCATAATGGATTTACTGAGAAGGCCCTACCTGATTTCTCAGGTGGGAAAGATTGAAGGCAGGAGGAGAAGGGGACAACAAAGGATGAGATGGTTGGATGGTATCACTGATTCATGAACATGAGTTTGAGTAAACTCCGGGAGTTTGTGATGAGCAGGGAAGCCTGGTGTGCTGCAATCCGTGGGGTCACAGAGTCAGACACGACTGAGCTACTGAACTGAACTGAACTACCTGAGTTCTCAAGCAGTGAGATTCCACAGATTCATTTGGAAACACCCTTAAGACAAAATTTAAATTGCCTTTAGAGGACATTTAACACAAGGTTCTCCTTTCAAGACTATGAACCACTCAAGTATGTTAATTGGTTTCCCTACTTTTCCTTTACCTCTGCAAACTCATTTGTAGGTTAGAAAGTACAGGAGTGAGTATTGCCTTTGATTAAAGTAGCCAAATATGCCTGTGTATAAATCTGATCCCATACAAAGTGGATTGTGTTGTATAACTTTAGTGTGATTGTGTGTATAATAATACCATATTTTTTAAAAATAGGACCAAACCTATAACTATACATATGTATTTATTTTAAAATATAAGAAAGACAAATAACCCTAAATGTAAACAAATATTATTTAAGAGGATATCACCACAACAATGTTTTTGTATCAAAAATGGAAACTTCCCAATGTCACAAGAATGGGATAATATTTAAATCACTTATTTAATAACACCAAATACTAGCAGTAATAATAAATATATATATGTAGTTGAATTTAAGCAAGGAAATGTGTTCCCAAATATATCTATATATTATGCAAGTAGATTATAAAATTATATGAACATTATGATGCTATTTTGTTGCAAGTAAACACTTTCAAGAATGCAAATAGAACTAGAGATAGGTACATAGAAAGGCACCAATATCTTCATAGTGAATATCTCTGGATGATAGACTTATTGGTGATTTTTGTTTTTCTTCTTGCTCATTCAGGTTTTCTGTTCTGAATATGAATCGTTTCATACTAGGAGAAAGGGAGAAGTTAGTTTTCACAAAGGAAATAATGCTCCAAAGTTTTAAGCATTTAACTCCAAACATTTAGTATTTGGTTTAAACACTTTAAAATGTTTGCATAGGTATATACTAGAATGAATGATTGACTTTACCAGAAAACTAGCAGTATACCTTGACTCTTACTGTAACTCAGTCCTCAAGGTCTCAAGTCACAAGATTATATGATGAGTTTAACAATGTTCAATGACCTGCTTGTAAAACTTGAATTAATAGTTTCTAAGTTGGAGATGTCCTGTTACTGAATTCTGTGCTCTAATACATCATGTTATGGTAGCTTCTGTTGCTCTTACGTTTTAACTCACAGGTCATTTTGAAATTTTTGTTAAAAAGACAAATATCTTATATAACATAAATTTGTAGGTCACACATCCATCTGAACCTGTCATTTACTCAAATCGCAAAGCCATCATGTGTAATTTGTCTCAATTAACAATTTTATGGTTAGTAATTAACTTTACTGTTAATTGATTCTCTCTGCAATAAATGCTTGAGGAAGTGAAATGAATATGATGTGATTTTTTTTGTCAAAGAGAAAAATTTTAACTTGAGATTTGTGCAAAAGCTGCATTGCCTTGGAAGGACAAATTTTTTTTCTTGCCAAAATTGACACCACAAGATTGATGGGATTTCTATCAGCTCTTTTTGAAAATTGAAAATTATGTCGATAATTTTGGTATTATTTTAATTTTTACTTTTTAATTTTTTTCTCATTAGAAATGTAATTTTACCTAATTTTTTAAACATTGATATCTAGGTCTTGATGTAATACTCTCCCTAAAAGGTGTGATTAAATGTGCTTTCATAAGGAAATCTATTACACTAACAGTTTGAGGAAGCCTGTATAAATTTGTAAAGGATTAATTTTATATTATATCTGAGTCATTCACTCATGCAAATGCTAATTTGAAAGCTTGGTTTGTTGTTGAATGACTGAATATATTCCAGTGTAGCAGTTTGAGTTTTGCTCTTAAACACTGCAGAAAAATTTTCCATTTAAAGACCTCATTATGCTTATGAAGGTATGGGAGGGACACATACAATGCAGTTAGAAAACAATACCAGCAAATTAGGCTTCATATTCTTACATGAATATTTGGAATTTGGAAGTAATCTTGTGTCCTTTAGTTGGTGCTAAGGGAAAGATCTAGGGTTGTGGTCTGTGTTTTTATATTGTGTAGCACATTCAAAGAGAGGAAAGGATTTAAAAGTACATACTCCGGAAAGTGATGAGATGCGTTTAAGAGGAGGAAACCCTTTTACTCTTAAGGTCTCTGACTGGGCCTCAAAATTAGACTTAGGAAGGCAGATTAACAGGAGAAAAGCAGGCGCATTTATTTAACGTAAGTTTTATGAGACATGCGAGCCCTCTGAAGGAAATGACAACCCAAAGAAATGGCTAAGCCTGAGCATTTTTACTCTAGGTTTGATGAAGAGTGGAGAATCATGGAAACCCATGGTAAGACAAAGGGTGTGCAGGAAGGGAGGTAAACTGAGGGGAAGAGCAAGGCCTGCCTGTTTGGAGTCCTCTGAGTATACCTCAATCTTCGCAAATAGGATGCTCCTCCCGTGAGGGTCTTCTGACCCACTCCAGGGGAAATGAGGGAGGTCAGAGAGTCCTTCCAGCTCCTGCTGTTTCTGTGACCTGCTTCAAGGGAGGGGATTTATGACAACTGAGTTCTTTGGGGAGGCCCTGCTTTTAGGCAGTTGATTATTTCAGGAACTCACATGCCTTTAGCTCAAAATAAATCTGATGTCAAAGTGGCTTATTTCCGAGTGTCATATCCTAATTCCCTTCAAGCTTCACATCTTTTCCATGAATGATTTAACCACTGAGTATATCTCTTTATCCTTTTTTTTTTTTTTCTCTTGCTGGCTTTTTCTCCTTGGTTTCTTCCTTTTAATAAACCTGTCCTGACACTGGTTTCTAGTAAATGAGTGGATGGAGAAGGGTGGGCAGTGGTGAAGACAAAACAAGATTGTGTGGAGAGAGAAATACACCCATACTGCTTGCAGGTCCCCACAGCACCTTTCTCGTATCTCTTGGTGTCACTGAATGATGATTTACGAAGACTGTCGCTGGTCAGTTATGATGCATTCATGGGTGAAATGGAAAAAAAATAAAGTAATAACATTTCCTAAAGCTAAATATATTCAATTTAAAGAACTGCCCTTTATTTTGAGATTATAAAAAAATTCTCTCAAGTTAAAACTATCCCTTTGTTTAATGAAATGGTAGTATTTGTAGAAGAAAGGTTGTTTGTTTTGTTTTTTATATCTCCTTTGGGGAAAGCAATTAGATGGAAATTCTGTTTTGGTTTCCCAGATACATTTTTTATTCTAATTTAACTATTTTATGAAACACAACCATATCGGAAGCCAGCTAATAGAAAGTAAAAGAAATAAAAGTAAGGCAGTTTCTCTCAACATTCAAGTTAAGATGCACACCTGGGAACTGCCAGACGCTGTGGTTCTAAGTGTGTAGAGAAACCAGATTTAAGACTATAAATCTTTATGCAGAAAGCCTGAAAAAAGTGATGAGAGAGACATGGGGAGAAAAAGAAAGCGATCCAGAGGTCATCACATTTCTGATTTGTTGTCTGTAAGTCTAGCTCTTCTCTTGATTTTCCTTACATGAAATAATGCATTCCTTTTTTATTTCAATGAGATAGTTTGTGGTGGCTTCAGTCACTTGCAAGCAAGAGTGTTTCCAGGTAAAGGAGTTTCTGGAAAGGGCAATCTCCAGTTTCTTTGAAGGGCCCTTGAACATTTTCTTTCAAGAGCAATGCCCAAGAGCTTGACTTGGTTATGGTGGTGCAAGTCTCAGGAGGCTTCCATGATGCTGCCTCTCCAGCTCTGGGCTCTGTTGCTTGCTGTTCTAAAGATGGCCAGTAGGTGGCAGAGATCTCTACCTCCTTTGTCATATTTCTGGTGTCTATCGGTTTCTTCGGAGGATGCAATGGCACCTCACTCGGGTACTTTTGCCTGGAAAATCCTATGGACGGAGGAGCCTGGTAGGCTGCACTCTATGGGGTCGCTGGGAGTCGGACACGACTGAGCGACTTCACTTTCACTTTTCACTTTCAGGCATTGGAGAAGAAAATGGCAGCCCACTCCAGTGTTCTTGCCTGGAGAATCCCAGGGACAGGGGAGCCTGGTGGGCTGCCGTCCATGGGGTAGCACAGAGTCGGACACGACTGAAGCGACTTAGCAGCAGCAGCAGCAGCAGCAGCTTGGTTTCTTGGTGCAGGTTTCTTATTAGGATAAACCTTTTATGTCTAGCACTCCCCCAGTCAGACGGGCAGCACTGAGGTCTCTTTCAGCCCCAATGAAGCAGCTTCCTCTGTTTATTCTGTTTGCTTTACACAGCCTTCTGCTGTGGGGCTGGGTTAAAATTTAACGTGTGTTTGTTACTGTGATATAAAACAATCTAGGAAATCCTAGAACTGCAAAGTGAAAGGGAATGTATGAGCATTTAATTTTCAAAAGCTGTAGGTACAGAAACAAGGTGGTTGGGGGCTTGTATGACTATATTTTCAACACATTATTTTCATATACTTCGTATCTTGGGAACTCTTTATTAAAATATGCATAGTATTTATTTCTATTTTTTTGCCTTGCCTTTCTCTTCTACTGATGTATAATTTTCATATTTCTATTGTTTTAAAGGCAATTAAATAATAAGTCTTCCTTAAGTCAGATTAGGAAATTTATTGTACATTTATGTATCTTTATCTTCATAAAGAGAACAATGTTTTTTTTGCAGAGAAAATTAATAATATTAGTATGGTTATTATCCACAGTTTAATAACTAATTTTTAAAGCACTTTAAATCTGTATATACATGCAGATAATTGATATGCTAATTTTAGAACAATTCAAACTTATCTTCTGAAGTAGTCACTTGACAATAAACTGGTAATTATGTATGCACTGTAGTAATAATTAAAATTCAAAATTTTCAGTTACTCTCATTGACTATACCTCACGTTGAATAATTAGAGTTGTACCAATATGAGTTTACACAACATAAAAATCTTAGAGTTTTTTCACAAATAAATCCTAATTATTAGAGATTTTTTTCTGAATTATTTAACAATGTCACAACAGAATCCATGCCCAATGAATACCATCAAGCCAACAGTTATGGCTAGTGGTGAGTTATCTTGTCTTTGGAAAGATGAATTCTCCATTGCCAAGACACCATTTAAGACTAGCTTGCAGGAAGATGCAGCAGAGAATGTAATCTTTAAACACAGCCTAGAATATTAGCTCTGAAAAGTCAGGAAAGAAATCTTTCAAATGAAAGTCCTGGGGTGAACTGCTGAAACACCACTGTCCCTGAATACTGAGGCAGAACTAGATGCAAGTTGGGGAAATCATAGTTCTAGCTTCCTCTTCCAGAAGAACATTCATTTGATATACAATATAATTTTTGACCCTGATGCAAAGTTTCTTGAGATTCTTTGAATCTTTTGAGTACATTCCAGCTTACTATTATCTTTCACAACTTTACAGGACCTTGAAGGAGACAAATGGAGACTATGGAAAGTGCTTGTAATGATCTCTTTTATAATAGATCAAAGTGTTGGTTACAGGATTGTTCACTTTGCAAAAGTTCATTAGGCTATAAACTTAGGATTGGAATGCTTATCTCTGCATACAGTGGGCTTCCCAGGTGGAACAGTAGTAAAGAATCTCCATGCCAGTGCAGGGGACGCAAGAGACATGGATTTGATCCCTGGGTCAGGAAGATCCCCTGGAAAAGGAAATGGCAACCTATTCTAATATTCTTGCCTGGAAAAATTCCATGAACAGAGGAGCCTGGTGGGCTACTGTCAGTCCATAAGGTTGCAAAGAGTTGGACATGATGGAGCACACATCCACACTCTGCATACTGTATGTTTAAATATACTTTTACTTAAAAATGAAAAAAAAAATCTAAAAGGATACATTTAATTTACTCCCATAAATTACTAGAAGGGGGAGTAATTGAGAGATAAAAAGGAAAAGGCAAAAATAAAAAATAAAAACCAGGAAGTAAGAGAGGCACTATTATGCCAAATTACCACATGGCATATGACTACCTGCAACAGTTCGTATTCTTCCAACAGCTATGGCGTGCCAGGAAGATGTTCTGTGTTCCGCATACAGCACCTCATTTAGTTCTCCCCAAAACTTGATGAGTTAAGCATTATCATCTCCGTCTTACTGATGAAAAAAATGTAAAGTTCAGCAAAGATATATGATTCTAGGGTCCCAAACCTGGTCACTGCAGGAGGTAGGATTCTGTTTGGCGATAGGCTCCTTCTCCCTACATACATACATACATTTGGTAATCATAGGAGGTCCCTCTTCTCAGGCATCAGAAATGCTGGCATCTGCCTGCTGTTTGCAAGGGTCAGGAATGAGGTATGGGTAGAAAGGCATAGAATGAATATCATGAAATCTCAAGGGGATTAATGCCCATTACTTCCTTTGAGGTGGAAATCCATCATCTCAGTGTGGAGAGGCACTGCTGTTAAATTCTCTGCAAACAGCCATCTGTCTGAGATCTCCCTGGAGTGGCTGCCATCCAGGACGACTGTGTTGCTGCAGTCTTTGAGTGGTTGGAGCGCTGTAATGTCTATGTTAATATCTGGGAAATAGCAGCAGCAGCCAGACCACTCCAATGGAACAATTCAAATTGGGGTAAGTTTGATTGAGCAAAAACAGTCGTGCTGACTGTGTGATGAAGAGGCAGAATTGGTAGCAGTGACAAGCCCTGCAGTCAGCAGCTGCAGATTTTATGTGAAGGGCAGACTGATCTGGAAAATGGGAAGGGTTGACTGCCAACAACAGTTTGGGGAGTTTTGTTCTGTACACCCCACCCCTCCTTTTATACCACTCATCATATGTAGACACTTAGGAAATAAAACATACTTACCATATCACAAATTGCAGATGAGCATATGTAGATACTAGTGCTGAGAGAAGATAGAAGATAGAACTAGTGTTCATTGCAAAAATCTAAACAGGGCTTTGTCTACTACATCCAGAAGGTCATAACTCCCTGGTGTTCCTAGTAGTGAAGTCGCTCAGTTGTGTCCGACTCTTTGCGTCCCCATGGACTGTAGCCTACCAGGCTTCTCCATCCATGGGATTTTCTAAACAAGGGTACTGGAGTGGGTTGCTATTTCCTTTTCTAGGGGATCTTCCCACCCAGGAATCGAACCCGGGTTTCCCACATTGCAGGCAGATGCTTTACTCTCTGAGCTACCAGGGAAGCCCTGGTGTTCTTAGTAGCCCTTTAAGAATAACATGGACTTGACCACAGTTAGACTTCCATAGTAGAACATGTTGTAGTTGTTGTTTATTTGCTAAGTCATGTGTGACTCTTTTGCGAACTGTAGCCTGCCAGGCTCCTCTCACCATGGGATTTCCCAAGCAAGACTAGTGAAGTGGGTTGTCAGTTCCTTTTCTGGGGAATCTTCCCAACCTAGGGATCAAACCCATGTCTCCTCTTGGCAGGTGGATTATTTATCACTGAGTCACCTGGAAAGCCCCATGGTAAAACATAAATCATCTGTTAAGTCAGAAAATACTTGAGTATCTGTTGGGTATAAAGCTTGGAGTGATAGGTATTTAGGGGAATAGAAAGAGAGAGGTCCTAAGACTTGTGCCAGTAAATGAGTACTACATGAAATGAGGCCCACAGGAGTACATGGTCTCTCTTCTGGAGAACTGTTTATCTTCTGGGTAGGATCAACTATATTTTCAAGAATGTGAAAGAGGCTAAGATTGGGAATACTTTAGGTTTATGACCCTTATATAACTTCTCAGAGTTACACTTTCTGTATCCCACTGAGAAAAATTTTCTCCTTGTATACAAGATAGTCATTTGTAGGTGGTCCTCTGTAGATCTCCCCAGGGCATTCTGGCAAAAATAGAATGAATTTTTTTTTTTTAAGTCATCATTCAGAGCCATGAGAGATTCTGATGTCCTCTATCAGAAGCACAGGAAAGGCTGGTAAAAGTCAGATTTCCCACGAAAGGGCACTATGAATCAAGTCTTTCATAAACACCGATGACTCCTTGAATCATTTGTCTGCTGATTTGCAATAAGAAATCATCACCATCCTGTCAATCTAGCTGTAGTTAAACACTTGGCTCTGCAGGAGTGCCATTTGGAGTTTGTGGCATCTTTCATATAAAACTCTTTAGAAGAGAAAATAAACACATTCCATTTTATTAGCACTTAATTGCACAAGATAAACAAATAAAAATTAAATGCCTACCTCTAAATCACACCTGTCATTTTTCATGAACACACAGGTTCTTTCTTTAGCTCTTTTTGGCTAATAATCTCTTCTTATAGTAATAATAATAACTACTATTTAGTACATGCTTCCTGTGTGCCAAGAATTAGAGATACTTTATTACATGTTATTTAACTACATTCTCAGTTCCTATTAATCATAGTATTATGAAGATTTTTCTAGAAATCCATTTTCTATGGATTTTTGTGGATTTTTCTAGAAAAATATTTTGAAAAAATGGTTAATGAATACATAGGCCAAACTTAGATTTCCAAATGAGGGTATCAGTTGCTAAGAATCATTGAGTAACTAGCCTGTAATCTTTCTGATTTACAGTTACAGAGTATGACTTAAACATGATTCAAAAAGCACAGACAAGAAATACAAAGCATAAAGAAGAAAATTATGATAGTCTGTTCTTTGGAAAATGTTATACACAAAACTGAAAGGAAGGTCACAGCTTAAAAGGAGATATATTCAGCATTTAAAATTGATAACAGGGATTGTTATCTAGAATACACTAGGAATTCCTTTAAATCAGTGACAATGCCACAGATTCCAAGAGAAGTCATAGAAGTATGACTTAGTTGGCAAAATATTTAGGAAAGGAAAGGTGCAGAAAGGGAAGCCCAATGGATAATAAACATATAAAATGATGTTTAAACTTATTAGTGAGGGAAACGCAAATTAAAACAATGAGATGCCATTTTGTATCAATCCGATTGGCAAAAACTTGAAAGGAATAACTATCAGGGTTGCTGAGGATGCGGCAACACCGGTGCACTGTTGATAGGAGTGTAAACTGGGTTAGTTTTTCTGAAAAAGTTATTGCTGCAGAGAAGCAGTTATAAGACTGCTCTGTGACTTTGGTTACACAGCAGAACTTAACTATGTGAAACTCCTTTATTTAAAAAGTCACAGAGAGACAGCTACTTGTATTTTGTGGGAAATATTTTCTTACAAGAGAGAAATAGGGTATTTTATCAGTAGCTTTAAACCTTTTACTAGAAATTTAAGTTAGTAAAAAAATTGAAAAAAATTTCAGATATCCTCATTTATTCGGTCTTCTATTCCCAGAAGCCAAACACTAATGTCCACTATTGTGCCTTGAGTGTATGTGATACTAACAGTTTTAGATGAATAGAAAAATTAAGAAAAAATGTTTTTTAAAAAGTCCTAATTAAAGTGTACATATAGCTATATGGCTAATTTTAAAAATCATAAGTGAAAAAAAAAACACACCTAAAATGTAGACTATATCACAAACCTTACTCATTTAAAGAACAGATAAACCTAAAACCCTACTACATATTTTACACGTCAACTATCAAGCATAACAGAGTCTGAGGCAGGAGCAGTTTGAGTAAAGGAATTAGTAACAAAATATAGTCAAAGCTATGATTTTTTCAGTAGTCAAGTACAGATGTGGGAGTTGGACCATAAAAAAGGTTGAGTGCTGAAGAATTGATGGTTTTGAACTGTGGTGCTGGAGAAGACTCTTGAGAATCCCCTGGACAGCAAGGAGATCAAACCAGTCCATCCTAAAGGAAATCAACCTGAGTATTTACTGGAAGGACTGATGCTGAAGCTGAAGCTCCAATAATTTGGCCACCTGATGCGAAGAGCTGACTCATTGGAAAAGACCCTGATGCTGGGAAAGACTGAAGGCAGTAGGAGAAAGAGGTGATAGAGGATGAAGTGTTTGGATGGCATCATTGACTCAAGGGACATGAGTTTGAGCAAACTCCAGGAGAGAGTGAAGGACGGGGAAGACTGGTGTGCTGCTGTTTATGGGGTTACAAAGAATCAGACACAACTGAATGACTGAACAACAACGACAACAAAAGGGGAGATAAATAGCTTTATAATACTTGTCCTGACCATGTGCCACAAAATGTTAAGAATGATTAACCCAGTTCTTTGCACTTGAGATCCAATAAGCAAATAAAACCCCCTCGATTTATAGCCTATTAATAACAAAGGCAGAACTTGGAGCTAAGTTGCAAGACTTTCAGCTCCTAATCTTACCCTCTTTCTATATTGTGTATTTGTATACTAAATATTTCCAAAATTCATTCATGCTATAAAGATCATTATAACTCAATTTGAAAATGTTTACTATGTAGCAGTTGTGTAGGAAAAATGGATTGTCCTAGGTTTTCATAAAGAATATAGCTAGAAGGGTAAGCCAAATAAAACTTGGTTAAATTAGGTGTAGTTCCATTTGAAAAAATAAATGCTAAAACAATAATGAAGTTTCACCAAGTCTTTGATGCAATGTAAACTTATACTAATATTGTTGAATAGTATAGCACTCAGCAGAATTTCTGAAAAAATATAATTTACCTAGCTGTCTACTCAAAGTCCTGGCAACTACTCCCTCCAAAATGTATCTTCTTGAACTATCTAAACACTCCAGTCCTTTTCCCTCATACCATCTTCTTTAACTTTGTGTTTGTTTAGTTTTCTTCTTCATAATATAGTTACTTCTGTTCTCATTTTGATCTCTGCAGCTCTCAGTTCACTTCAGTTCAGTCACTCAGTCATGTCCAACTCTGCAACCCCATGAACCGCAGCGTGCCAGGCCTCCCTGTCCATCACCAACTCCCGGAGTCCACCCAAACCCATGTCCATTGAGTCGGTGATGCCATCCAACCATCTCATCCTCTGTCGTCCCCTTCTCCTGCTCTCAGTCTTTCCCAGCATCAGGGTCTTTTCCAATGAGTCAGCTCTTCACATCAGGTGGCCAAAGTTTTGGAGTTTCAGCTTCAACATCAGTTCTTCCAGTGAATGTTCAGGACTGATTGCCTTTAGGATGGACTGGTTGGATCTCTTTGAGTCCAAGGGACTCTCAAGAGTCTTCTCCAACACCATAGTTCAAAAGCATCAATTCTTCTGCACTCAGCTTTCTTTATAGTCCAACTCTCACATCTGTACATGACCACTGGACCATAGTCATGACTATGACTATGTCATAGCCTTGGCTAGACGGACCTTTGTTGGCAAAGTTGTGTCTCTGCTTTTTAATATGCTGTCTAGGTTGGTCATAACTTTTCTTTCAAGGAGTAAGTGTCTTTTAATTTCATGGCTGCAGTCACCATCGGCAGTGATTTTGGAGCCCCAAAAAATAAAGTCTCCACTGTTTCCACGGTTTCCCCATCTATTGGCCATGAAGTGATGGGACCGGATGCCATGACCTTAGTTTTCTGAATGTTGAGCTTTAAGCCAAATTTTTCACTCTCCTCTCTCACTTTCCTCAAGAGGCTCTTTAGTTCTTCTTCACTTTCTGCCATAAGGTTGGTGTCATCTGCATATCTGAGGTTATTGAGATTTCTCCCAGCAATCTTGATTCCAGCTTGTGCTTCATCCAGCTCAGCATTTCTCATGATGTACTCTACATATAAGTTAAAGAAGCAAGGTGACAATATACAGCCTTGACGTCCTCCTTTTCCTATTTGGAACTAATCTGTTGTTCTATGTCCAGTTCTAACTGTTGCTTCCTGACCTGTATACAGGTTTCTCAAGAGGCAGGTCAGGTGGTCTGGTATTCAGTCTCCTTCAGAATTTTCCACAATTTGTGGTGATCCACACAGTCAAAGGCTTTGGCATAGTCAATAAAGCAGAAATACATGTTTTTCTGGAACTACTTGCTTTTCCGATGATCCGGCGGATGTTGGCAATTTGATCTCTGGTTCCTCTGCCTTTTTTATATCCAGCTTGAACATCTGGAAGTTCACAGTTCATGTATTGTTGAAGCCTGGCTTGGAGAACTTTGAGCATCACTTTATTAGCATGTGAGATGAGTGCAATTGTACAGTACTTTGAGCATTCTTTGGCATTGCCTTTCTTTGGGACTGGAATGAAAACTGACTTTTTCCAGTCTTGAAGCCACTGCTGAGTTTTCCCAATTTGTTGGCATATTGAGTGCAGCACTTTCACAGTATCATCTTTTAGGATTTGAAATAACTCAACTGGAATTCCATCACCTCCACTAGCTTTGTTTGTAGTGATGCTTCCTAAGGCCCGCTTGACTTCCTATTCCAGGATGTCTGGTTCTAGGTGAGTGATCACACCATCATGATTATCTGGGTCATGAAGATCTTTTTTGTACAGTTCTTCTGTGTATTCTTGCCACCTCTCTTAATTCCATCTGCTTCTGTTATTTCCATACCATTTCTGTCCTTTATTGAACCCATCTTTTTGTGAAATGTTCCCTTGGTATCTCTCATTTTCTTGAAGAGATCTCTAGTTTTTCCCATTCTGTTGTTTTCCTCCTACACTGTTGGTGGGAATGTAAATTTGTGTATCACAATGGAAAAAAATATGAAGGTTCCCTAAAAAACTAAAAACAGTGTTGCCATATGATCAAGCAATCTCACTTCTGTGCATATATCCAAAGAAAACTAAAAAAAAATTCATTAAAAAATGCTTGCACCCCAGTGTTCACAGCAGCACTATTTACAATAGGTAAGACACGAAGGACTCTAAATATCTACTGACAGAGGAATGGATGAAGAAGGTGTGGTGCATATGTACAATGTAATATTACTCATCTATAGTAAAGAATGAAATAGTGTCATTTGCAGTAACATGGATGGACCTAGAGATTGTCATGCTAGGTAAAGTAAACCAGAAGAAGAAAGATAAATACCGTGTGATATCACTTATATGTGGACACTAAAATGTGATACAAATAAATGTATTTACAAAACAGAAAGAGACTCACAGACATAGACAACAAACTTCTGGTTACCAAAGTGACAATGGGGGACAAAAAGAATGCTGGAGTAGCAATGTTAACTTCTCTGAAGTAGATGATTTCAGAACAATAGAGATTATCAAGAATTAAGGGTATTACAGTTGAAGCACCTGCTGTGTGCCTAAAATCATGACAGTTTTTTTCATTCACAGTATCCCATTTATTCCTCACAAAAATATAATGGTCAGGAAGCATATACTCTTTGACTATAAGGAAATTAATAAAGTGCAAAAATGCATTGCATTGGTTTCATTTTATTAAGTTAATTTCATTAAACAGGTAACAAAGAACTATCACTTGAAAACTGTAAACAGGAACTCACTGCATCATTATGGACTTTGCTCATCTTATATCATACTGGTTATTGTCATATAAGCCTATTTAAAACTGCTGCTCTCAGTTAGGCAAGACACCAAGGAAGACGTGTGGTCAGCAGAACCTTTCAGTTCAGCCTGTTGGTTTGTGTGGTCTGTGGTTGGTTATCTTGTCTCATAGGTGCCTGATGATCTTGTGTCTGTGTCACGTGTAATCTTGGTGGCAATTTTGACTGCTTCCCAGTGTCTCACAGCTCTGCCACATGGCTTGATGTTGTGTTTGGTATGTGCTTAGCACATTTCATCTGCCTGCCAAGTTTGCATTTGCTCCACTTAATGCAGCTCCTGCCTCGATATCCTGCTACCATTTATCATTCACAAACATCTCACCCTGCAGAGTAGAGCTGGAGCGAGCGTGGCTTCCGTGTTGCTGGGCTGGCTGGAATCCAGGGTCTTGTTGCCAGTGTTATGCGATTCCATTTAATAATAGAAAGGGCTGATGGTGTGGCTGGTGAGACTGCCTGAGAAATCCACATGCTAGCAAATCTACATCCCATTATCACTGCCCTGAACTTCAGTGTTTCAGGCCACTGACTTCATTCTTCGTTGCATGGTCCTTTGGAGAGCCAACTGTATACATTCTCCATTTAAAAAGTAGACAATGTGTTATTTGGTCTGATGTGAGAAATGGCATGATTTTTTTAAAATATCATTAAAGTCAAGATAGTCAGTGTAATTCATTTTTAAGTAAGTATCAATTCATTAACATAAGCAAGAAATTAAAATATTACTTTTATAGTATAAATATTATTCTTTAACAAATTGTCAATCAACTAAAGAAACTTAAAGCCCAGATTGTACTTAAAAACAAAATAAAAGAAGCATGCAGGTAATTTAGCCAGGATATTCATGCCACAGGCCTCCTCTACACTTCCTGGCTTTGCAGATTTATTTTATGCATATTAGTTGTATTTAACACACTCTTAGGTAGTGATTTTTGTATGTCAGATAGTCTTTTAAGCACTTTACAAATATGACAAGATTTAATGCTCATAACATCTGTGTGAATTAGATACTATTATTATCCTCATTTTATTGATTAATAAACTGAGACACAAGAAGCTTAAGTTGCAGAAAGTGGAAGGACTGAGAATCCACTGAGGCAGAGCTACTGCATTATCTCAGTAGATAACCTTGTCTGTGTTTTATCATCTCACCCACAAGAGTATATCCCCAGTGCTAAATTCCAATATTACTTCTAGCCAAACTCCTCATTCTATGGAAATGTATTTTATTTTCTCTAACAAAACATGGAAGGACACTGTGGATGTTTACTGATTGCAGAGAAACTTGACATGATACAAACAGTTCAGTTTTGACTCCAAACTAACAAGTAAATGGGGTGGTGAAGTTTAGCCCATTGTTCACAGAAACTAGGCAGCCTAGTGTGGGCAAAAGATGACAGACTGGAGGCACTAGGCGGAAGTTCTCGTCTCTCTGATGTTCTGGAATAATTGAGTTATTTTAAGTATTAGAAGAATAAGACTCCTCAGAGTCCCTTCAACAGCAAGGAGATCAAACTAGTCAATCCCAAAGGAAATCAACCCTGAATATTCATTGGAAAGACTGATGCTGAAACTGAATCTCCAATACTTTGGTCACTTGATGAGAAGAGCTGACTCACTGGAAAAGACCCTGATCCTGGGAAGGATTGAAGGGAGGAGGAGAAGGGGGTGACAGAGGATGAGATGGTTGGATGGCATCACTAATGGACATGAGTTTGAGCAAACTCCGGTAGACAGTGAAGGACAGGGAAATGTGGTGTGCTGCAGTCCACAGGGTCTCAAAGAGTCAGACATGACTGAAAGACTGAGCAACAACAACTAAAAGGTGTTAGAATATAAGCGTGTAGTTTCTGGAGTCAAAGCAAGTCATCAAACCAGCTTCCCCCATTCCTCCCCTTTGAGAAATAGGCGCACAGCTTGTCACTTTATGTGATTGTTTTCACCATCGGCATTGTTCAAGGGTCAACCATGCATCTAGACAGTGCCATCGCACAAAATCCTATTTATAAACAAGCACAGATGAGGAAATAGGAAACAGAACTACTTAGATATTAGCTAAGGTTGATAATGAAGGGTGAACTTCATTTTGTAGTGTGTTTACTTAGAATAATTAAGTTTCTCAAGGCCAGTATGTCACTAATGCTATTTTGCATGTTTTAGCACCTTTTGCTTCCTCTGAAGTAAACATGTGAAAAGAGTAATTAAATAGCCATAGAGGAAGTCTAAAGCAGTGGTTTTGGGCATATTAATTGGGTAGTGATTTCAGCAATAAACAAGTACCCTTGACAGTGTGATGAAACATTACCGAAGAACAGTGCTATGAGGACTGGGATTGTAATAGGTTGAAAGAGAAAGTATTAGTGCAAAAAAGTCAGGGCAGAGATGATACCTAATGTTAATGCCTCCGGTAGTAATAAAAATATATTGAATGAATTTTATGACATAAATACATTTGCAAATATGGAAAATTATGTTTCTTTTTCAAAGAATGTTATGAGGCATGAACCTCCTAAAGAATAATAACTAAAATAAGATAATAAAGAGAGAGTGTGGCAGTCAGTGTGAATCTGAAGAATATAATCCTCACTGGGTTTTAACTCTTATTTAATTTCTGTGAACAAGTCATGGAGCTTTATTGCCCCACTGAATTGTCAGGTTTTGGTCAAAACTGATTTTTTTTAAATCTATTGTCTAGTTGTCCTGTGGCCAGTTGGGCGCATCTTACGCATTGTACCAAGCTGATTCATTGAAGGTCAGCCATTATAACTTCGCTTGATTCTCAACTCATTCACCATATTGAGAAGGAATTTACCTATATACTTTGCCCTTCTTGTGATGTGGGACATGTACTTTACCTCAAATATATTCCCATTAGAAGATTCCCAGTAGTAAACCACTTCTACAACTTATTATAGGAATAGTCTTCTAATCATGTAAGCACATATTAAAAATAAAGTTTAATGCCAACATCTACCATCTTTCTTATAGAAGTTCTATTCAGAGTGCTCCTGCATGTGCTATATAACTATATATAGGGAATATTCTAAGTTTGCCCACTGGTTTATTTAAAAAAAATTTTCTTCCAAAAACAGCTACTACAAAGAATTAAATTATTTTGCTTTGGAAAAAAAATTTACTGTTCTGAGTCTAGAGCTGTCTAAAAATTTCTTTTGTTTCCTGAGTGTTCAGGTGACCTTTCATAACCCCTACGTATTCTTAAATTGGTCTCCTTTCTCGTTGTTTAGAAATCTTGAAGAATTAAAGAAACATACTCCAGCTCTCTTAATCCCTTCTGTACCCACAATAGTCAATGATGCTTAATTATTTTGTGTTTTAAATGGTTCTTTAGTTATTTGTTGTGTGTAACCCTTGAGGCAAAGATCATGTGGTATTTTCCTTGTATGTGCTCCACACAACCTATCACAGTCTTGAGCATCGAAAATTGCTCATCGGATGTAAACATAATTCACTTAGCGAGCTCTAGTTTCCTTTGAAGTTGTTTCACATAGTATAGGATTGCTAGGGCATGAGAAAACAAGTAGACTCCCTGAAAAGCCAGTCATTTGGGAAGGAGGTACCCAGTCTCCAATGCCAGTAACCTCATAATTTTACCTTCAGTTCCAGGATATAATTTTTTTTTTTTAAACCTCAAAAGGGGTTATCTTATGGAAAGGGCTGTCCAAGATTCCTCAGTTACTTTCTGTAATTCCAAAAGCCTTTCATTGGCTCCAAGTGATTTTCCCCCCTTGAGAATGAAGCATTCAAAGGTATCGAGTAAGAAAGATAACATTCAGTAGGTTAGTGCAGCTATTGGAGCTCACTCCTTGCAAAGGACAAAATATGCATACCTGGACAAATGAGAAGAGCAATGGGGTGAGTTGCAGGACCGACAAGCACAGCGAGGGTTTCCAGCCATGAGGTGCAGTGTGTTTGGAATCATTTGTGTTCACAGAGGCTTTGTAACAGGCCTGTGACTGCCTGTGCTTAGGAAGATAAGGAACATTAAGAGGTAACCATTTTCTGCCTAAGAATGTGAGAAACTCCAGTAAAATAGGCAGGACCTTCATGTCGCCACAACGGTAGCCGAAAAGTTTGTTGAAGTTGAGCTACTGATAAGCCGAGAATAGAAATAAGGCCAATCCTCGGATGTTCCAACCACTTTCCTGAAAATGATCTTTCTGAGGTCAGTATTCACAGTTCTCACAAGTCAAAGGCATTTTTCTCTGTCCTAATTCTCCTTGACTTTCCATAGCAGTTGACTCCGGCTCCCCACTATTTGTGATAGGCTCTAATTTGACATCCAGCCTGCTACATTCCTCTGTCCTCTTTCTCTTTTGCCTACTCTTTTCTTTTCAGAGAAAAGATGCAGGAGGCTAAAAAGGCTGAATGTCCACTGTGGATCTACTTCTAATTAGGTCTGTGTATGGGAAGGGGAAAGATGGGGAGGGAGGTCTATTATTCCTTGGAGAGGTCAAGGACACCCTTCAAAAGAAACTCTGAGCAAGTGACAGCCAACACTGTACAGGAGGAGTGAGGAATGGAAGTTAGGTGGGAAAACATGAGCAGATTCTAGCCTCCTCTGAAAGGGGCCTCCTGTGACCCTGAAAGAGGATGTTGGTGAAGTAAAGGATAAGAGAACCAACACACATGACACACAGTAGGTCAGCTTTTGCTGGGCAACACATTCATGCATTATAAAAAGAATAATTGATCAGCTGCATTAAAATGGAAAACTTCTGCTCCTTGAAGGACACCTCTGAGGAAAATGGATAGGTAATCCACAGTGCAGCCTTCCCTGGTGACTCGGTGGGAATTCTCTGCCTGACAATGTAAGAGAAATGGGTTTGATCCATGAGTCTGGATGATCCCCTGGAGCAGGAAATGGGAACCCACTCCAGTATTCTTGCCTGGGAAATCCCATAAACAGAGGAACCTGGTAGGCTATAGTCCATGGGGTCCCAAAGAGTCAGACGTGATTTAGTGACTAAACAAAAACAGAGAATCCACATTGTGGGAAAACAGATTTGCAAAATATGTACCTGAGATGTCACTGTCTCCTTTTATCTCAGAAAAATTCTTTAGGAAGAAATTATGATTTCCCCTTTACCAGAAGATGAAAAAACATCAGAAAATTTCAACTTTTTTTTGATAAATTTTATAAAAAATTTCAAACATCAATAAAGTTGAAAGAACTTTACAGCAAGCACTCCTAAATCTACCATTAAATTCAGTCATTAACATTTGTATACTTACTTTACTCCATATTTATCCATCTATTTATCCCTCTATCCATAAATCTATCTTAGTTTTTGATGTAATTCAAAGTAAATTTCAGGTATCAGTACATTTCTGATACTTCAGATGCTTTAATATGCATATATAACCGGAATTCAATATTTTCCTCATAGCTTTTTTTTTTCCTGTTGATACAAAGCACAGACACAGATGCACAAATCTTAAATGTTTTTTTAACAAAGTTTTGACAAATGCAAACAGACTGTGTAACACTGACAGCATGCTTCATCACAGTCATTGCCCAATCCAAAGTACAATCACTGATTTTTTTTTTTTTCAGAATAATTTTGCTTGTTTAGAAATTCTTGTGAAAAGAAAGTGAAAGTGAAGTCGTGTCCGACTCTTTGCGACCCCTTGGACTTGTAGCCCACCAAGCTCCTGCATCCATGGGATTTTCCAGGCAAGAATACTGGAGTGGGTTGCCATTTCCTTCTCCAGGAGATCTTCCCGACCCAGGGATTGAACCCGGGTCTCCTGCATTGTAGGCAGACAGATGCTTTACTGTCTGAGCCACTAGGGAAGTCACCAAGAAATTCTTGTAGATGGAGTCAAAGAGGATGCGTTTTGCCTATAAGGCTTCTTTTATTCAGCATAATTATATTGAGAACTATCCATGTTGTTGGCATATTAGTATTTTTCTTGTGTTGAATAGTATTTCATTCTATTATTATTATACTGTATTCTGTTTACTTATTCTTCTATTAATGGACACTTAGGTTACTTGCAGTTTGAGGTCATTATCAATAAAGCTTCCATGAATATTGTTGTACAAATCTTTTTATGAATATAAATTCTTATCTTTTTTGTATAAATACTAAGGAATAGAATTTCTGTGAGTTATTTCTCCAAGTGACTACCATTTTCTGTAAAATAATACATGTCAGTTACAACTGTTCCACAATCTTACCAATACTGGTGTGCTCAGAATTTAATATTATTCATTTTTGTAGTGTTTGTAGTAATTTTAATGATTATTTCCTGGATAATAATGATCTTGACTGCTTTTTGTGTGCTTTTTTTTCCCCCTCAGCTTTGTATGTGCTTATTGGCTGTTTTTTATCTTTTTTAGTGAGAAGTCTGTTCAAATATTTTTCCCACTTATAAATTGTGTTGTTGGACTTTTTATCATTAGAATGTAGAATTATGTATATTTTGCATAGTTTTTCTTTATCAGGTATACATTTCAAAGATATTTTCTCCCACTTTGCCTATTCATTTTCTTAAAGGTATCTTTTGATGAGCAGAAATTTTAAATTTTTGATGTATTTCAATTTATCAGTTTTTAAATACTCATTTCTATCTTCTACGAAACTTTTGTTTAGCTCCAAGTCCTATAGATATTTTGGATTTTTCTTTTTGTATTTTCTATTTTTCTTTAAAAGCATTAATGTTTGGATGTCACAATTGGGCAAATGTTCAAATTAATTTTTGTATATGATGTGAAGTAGTTTTTGAATTTTATTTTTTTCCATGTGGGTATCTAACTTTCTAGTACCCTTTGCTGAAAAGACTTTTCTTTCTCTATTGTATTGCTTTGGTTCTTCTCAAAGACTTTTACATAAATTACTCAAGATTTCTCAGGCCAAGGAACAAAAGCCAAAAATCACATTTGACTGAATAAATCAATTTATGTCCTTTCCCAAAACATATATGCCTAATGAAAAATAATGCTAATAAAAATAATCAAAAGTTAATAGTCACTGTGCTGTTTCTTAGCATAGGTTGTTCCACTTAATTTTCAAATCCACTCTGTTAAATAAGGAGAAGGAAATGGCAACCCACTCCAGTACTCTTGCCTGGAAAATTCCATGGATGTGGGAGCCTGGTAGGCTACAGTCCATGGGGTTGCGAAGAGTTGGACACGACTGAGCGACTTCACTTTCTTTCCTTCTATAGTTCCTTTTGGAGAAGGAAATGGCAACCCACTCCAGTGTTCTTGCCTGGAGAAGCCCACGGACAGAGGGGCCTGGTGGGTTACAGTCTATGGGGTTGCAAAGAGTCAGATGAGACTAAGCAACACTAACTAACATACACACTATTAAATACACATTTTTTATGATGCTTGCTTAGAAGTAAGGAAGCAAACTTAGAGTGGTAGAATAATTTGTTAAAGTCACACAACTCCTAAGTAACAAAACCAAAGCTTAATCCAGGTCCAGTTGAATCTCTAAACTGCATTCCTAAGCAGTGTGCTGTATCATCCTGAAATGAAGATCAATATTGCTAATCATACATTTCATATGTGAGAATTGGCTAAACGTTAGGTAGGACTGCTTCTGCTAACTAGCAAAAAGTCATCTGTGAACCTGCACAATACCTGGAAAAAAGCTGGAATTTCAAACTAGCATTTTTAAAAATCGTATCATGATGGCTTTAATGACTTACATTTTCATGATTTATATTTTACTTATAGTGTTTAAATAAATCTACTTGCAAATATGATTTTAAAATAGTGTCAGTTCAGTTCAGTCACTCAGTCGTGTTCAACTCTTTGTGACCCCATGAATCGCAGCATGCCAGGCCTCCCTGTCCATCACCAACTCCCGGATTTCACTTAAACTCACGTCCATCGAGTCGGTGATGCCATCCAGCCATCTTATCCTCTGTCTTCCCCTTCTCCTCCTGCCCCAAATCCCTCCCAGTATCAGAGTCTTTTCCAATGAGTCAACTCTTCGCATGAGGCCAAAGTATTGGAGTTTCAGCTTCAGCATCGGTCCTTCCAATGAACACCCAGGACTGATCTCCTTTAGAATGGATCCTTTAGGTTGGATCTCCTTGCAGTCCAACTAAAATAGTGTAACGGAGGGTAAAAATGGAATGTTGAGATTTTTTTTTTCTTTGTTGAAACAAAGCAAGCCATTCAGTGCTCTGAAATAATTTCTGTAACCAGAGTTCTGATCTCAAATCAGACTTTCTTAGTTTCAGGAACTCTGAAGAAAGGCACTATGATTTAGAGTACTGCTAGGGTAAAAACTATTTGTTTGGAGACTATTTGGTGATTATAGTCTTAGTGTTTCAACAATGACCTAAAGAAAAAGGTATTATCTCAATATGTGTGAGATTTATTGCAAGCATATTACTAAGAACTGTACCTACTGTTTTGCAAAACATGAAAAATTGAGGCTGTAAACAATATTTTCTTAAATATAATTCAACAGTGACTTGAAATTGCTTTTATACATATAAAGATGACAATAGTATTTCCTCAGATGGACTCGAATACAGCAGTTTCATTCTTTAAATAATAATGGAAAACTGAACATTGGCAGAATAACATATTTACCCCTGTTTCATTAAGAGCAGGCACCAATGCCTCTAACAGAAGCAAATAGATTAAAAAAAAAAAACAAAAAACTCTTTTCCTTTGTTTGTGTGAATGTTTTTGCATCTTTAGTGCATAGGAAATGGGGCTGTGCAGTATTTCTGGGCTCTGCTAATGATCTAGCTGCAATCTCCCCAGTGTAACACTTGTTAGACTCTAGTTACCTCCTGTTTCTGTGTTTGAGCCATAATTTGGGTTCAACAGGCTCATGCTTTTCTATGTTTACATGGGAAAAAGAAAACAATCTCAGTGCAAACTTCTAAGTATCTCTTTCTTCAAAACTGTATCTTAGAAAATACAGATTTATATCTCTCATATCTCCCATGCTGCCTACATTTTAAAATCAAGGTGAGAATTTTTAAAAATTGCTAAATGATTGTATATTTATAATGTATCAGAGGGTGGATTCCACTGCTAAGCCAAAAAATTGCTTTCTTATTCCTTAGTTTTATTTAGTGTTGTGTCACCTATCCAACAAAGTTTACAAGAGCTAATAGTGAATATCTATGAAAATTGTATAGTATACTTAAAATAGTTTTTGAAAGATTTGGGGGACTTCCCTGGCAATCCAGTGATTAAAATTCCATGCTTCCAATGCAGGGGTTGCAGGTTTGATCCCTGGTCAGGAAACTAAGATCCCACATTATGAGCCACGTGGCCAAAAAACAAACAACAATCCACTTTGAGTGTAAACAAAAATTGTTAAGGCAAGTTATTAATGAAAAATAGGTGGAATTTATAGAGTTTTAAATATTTCTATCTTCATACTGAAAGAAATATTAGATAAAATAGAAATGTTAAAAAAACTATAAAATAAATGTCATTAGATGAGAAATTCTTGTATTTTTCTCTGCCTTTACTTACTATATTTCTTATATTTAACTTATAAGCACAAAATAAGATTACTATATTCTGAATATATATATTCAGTGCATTCAGTGCATATATTCAGTGTATTCAGTGAATAGAATATATATATTTTAAGTGCATTAGAATGTAATCAAGTTGCCCTAATGTGAAATATTGGCTCTATTAGAAATACAAGTATACTTCATTTAATTGCACTTAACAGATATTGCATTTTTTACAAAGTGAAGTTTTGTGCAACCCTGTGTTGAGCAGGTCTATTGGTGCCATTTTTCCAATAACATTTGATTGTATCCTGTTCCAAATGTTGGTAATTTAGTAATATTTTTTAATATTTCAGACTTTTTGTATTATTATATTGGATATGGTGATATGTCATCAGCGATCTCTGTTTGACATTACTTCTGTAATTATTTTGGGGGTGTTGCAAACCATGCCTATATATACAATTGACCAAAAATGTATATGGCCAAACAAATAAGATGGCAAGTGATAGATATTGCTGTCTGATCTGACTGCTCCACTAACCTGCCATCCCCCCAATCTCTCTCCCTCACCTTTGGCCTCCCTAATCCCTGAGACACAACAGTACTGAATTTAGGCCAATTTATAACTCTAAAATGGCCTTTAATGTTCAGGTGAAAGGAAGAGTCACGCATCTCTCACTTGAAATCAAAAGCTAGAAATAATCAAGCTTAGCGAGGAAGGCATGTTCAAAAACTGAGGTGGGAAGAAACCCGAGGCCTCTGGAATCAGAGTTAGTTATGTTGTGAATTCTAAGGAAAAGTTCTTGAAGAAAATTAAAAGTGCTATTCCAATGAGCACAAAAATGATAAGGAAGAGATATATATAGCCTTATTGCTCATGTAGAGAAAGTTTTAAGGGTCTGGATAGAAGATCAAAACAGCCACAGCACTCCTTTAAGCCAAAGCCTAATCCAAAGCAAGGCCTTAACTCTCTTCAGTGTGGTGAAGACTGAGAGAGGTGAGGAAGCTTCAGAAGAAAAGTTTGAAGCTATCAGAACGTTGATTCATGAGGCTTAAGGAAAGAAGTCATCTCCGTAACGCTAAAGTGCAGGTGAAACAACAAATGCTAATATAGAAGCGATGGGAAGTTATCCAGAAAAATCTACCTAAGATATTTAATGAAGAGTTTCAGCGTAGATAAAATAGACTTACATTGAAAGAAGATGCTATGTAGATTTTCATAACTAGAGAGGAAAAGTCAATGCCCAGCTTCAAAGCTTCAAAGGGCAGGCTGACTCTCTAGTTAGGGGCTAATGTAGCTGGTGACTTTAAGTTGAAGCCAATGCTCATTTATCACTGGCTATACCTAGGGCCGTTAAGAATTACGCTAAATGGATTCTGTCTGTGCTCTATAAATGGAACAGAGCCTGGATGACAGTACATCTGTTTACAGCACGTTTCTCTGAATATTTTAAGCCCACTGTTGAGACCTACTGCTCAAAAAAAAGAAAAAAAGATTTCTTTCAAAATATCAGTGCTCACTTACAATGTACTTGGTCACTCATGAGCTCTGATAGTGAGATTAGTGTTGTTTCATGCCTGCTAGCACTAAATCCATCCTGCAGCCCATGGATCAAGGAGTACTTTCAAATTTCAAGTCGTATTACTTAAGAAATAAATTTCATAAGACTACTGCTGCCATAGATAGTGATTCTGCTGATGGATCTAGAGAAAGGAAGTTGAAAACCCTCCAGAAAGTATTCACCATTATAGATGCCTTTAAAAACATTCACAATTCATGGCAAAAGGTCAAAATAAGAACATTAACAGGAGTTTGCAAGAAGCTGATTCCAACTTTCATTAATGACTTTGAAGGGTTCAAGTCCTCAGTGGAGGAAGTACCTGTATATGTGGTGGAAATAGAAAGAAAACTAAAATTAGAAGTGGAGCCTGAAGGTGTGACTGAGTTGTTCCAATCTCATGATAAAACTTGAATGGATAAGGAGTTACTTCTTATGGATGAGCAAAGAAAAGTGGTTTCTTGAGATGGAATCTACTTCTAATGAAGATGTTGTGAAGATGGTTAAAATGACAACAAAGGCTTTAGAATATTACTACATAAACTTAATTGATAAAGCAGTGGCAGAGTTTAAAAGGATTGACTCCAGTTTTGAAAGAAGTTTTACTGTGGATAATAAAATGCTATCAAACAGCATTACATGATACAGAGACATTGTTTGTGAAAGGAAAATTCAATCAACACAGCAAACTTCATTGTTGTCTTATTTTAAGAAATTGCCATAGCCACCCCAACCTCCAGCAATCACCACCTGATCAGTCAGCAGTTATAAACATCCAGGCAAGACCTTCCATGAGCAAAAGGATTATAGCTTGTTGAAGGCTCAGATGATGGTTAGACATTTTAGCAATAAAATATGTATTAATTAAAGCATATATATATATTTAGACATAATACTATTTCATCCTTAATAGACTACAATGAAGCATAAACATAATTTTTATATGCAGTGAAAAACAAAAAAAAAATTCATATAGCTTACTTATTTTGATATTGACTTTATTACAGTGGCCTGGAACTGAACCCACAATATCTATGTGGTACACTTGTATATTTTTATGAAGTGCAAATTTTTTTCATTTCCCTCAAGTTAGTGAGAAGTCAGGATTCCATTAACAGAAATTCATTTTACAGTAAACCCCAAGATTTCATATCTATTCTATCAAGTAAAGGATTACAGTTTTAGCCAAGGTCAGATAGACAGTTCTATATATAAGTGAGATGGTAACTGAGAATTGAGATATGAGTTAGGATTTAGTGATAGATTGAGAATTGTCCAAATTCAGTTATTGTGTTGATACCATATGCACATACTATTATATTTGCTTGAGAAGATTGTAAAAAAAATTTATAGACAATTCCCATCCTTTGGGATTTTACAATCTGATAGGAGGGATAAGAAATGAATAAATCTTAAGCATACACATATACCTACACACACAAGTACACAGTATGTATCAAGTAAATATAAAGAACAGCCAGAGAAGACAGAGTGTGCCACTGAGAGTCTGGAGACCTTGTACCAGGTTCTATCCCTATCACTGTGTTGTTTGTACAGCTAAATATTTTTATTGAAAAATGTTAATGTTTTCAGTTTTATTCTTCCAAAATATTCAAGATAGTCAAAAATAGATATAATTTACAAGTTATTTCCTTCAGACAAAGATAGTTGATGAAATTTATGTGAAGGAAAAATTTTGGAAGGAAAAATAATTTGAAACCATGCAGCACCCTGGGGTTCTAAACGGGCACTCTGAAGTCTGAAATGTTTGCTAGGTGTAGGCAAAAATTGGAGCATGAGCTTTCTAGAAGGCAATAAAAAGAAGATTTGATCAAGTTTACCATTTGAAAGATCTAAATAAAGCAGTTGCACAAGAAGAAACTCATCTATTCTCAGAACTGGGCAAGAGGAGATGTGTTAAACCTACCCTCAGGAAGAGACATTGTAGGACGGAGTCAGCAGGCATCCTCAACTCATCATTGTTACCATACAGCAGACTCCCTGGGATTGATGCCATGACACCCTTCTAGATGGGCTACTGGTTTAATATTAATTGATCTAAAAATCAGTTATGTGGTTTTGGGCTGGCCCCTCACCCTTTCCAAGCTTTAGTTTCCTTAGGTGCACAGTGAGAGAATTAGATTGATTTAGAGGATAAATTTCAGCTTAATGTGCCAAAGAGAGGCGAAGTCATTGGTGTCAATGATGGTCAAAGAGTCTCTGGGGAAGAGGTGTGAATTTGGTCACACAGAAGTTAATATCCTCCCAGAAACATTAAAGAGACTATTGGAAGTGGGGTAACAGAGAATGATCAGGGCTGGAGAAAAACTTGTAGGTAGTGTCGTGTGTCACACATTAGAGCTGTGAGTAAAAGAACTCCTCCTGGAGACAGTATATAGGTAAGAGACAAGAACCAATCTATAAAGGAGTATCTGAGAGTCCACATGGAATGCCAGGATTAAGAGATGAAAGAGGAACCAACAAAAATAATAGAGAAAAACAGAGGTCAAGAATTTTAAAAGAATGTTAAATGATGATCTTGTGAATGATAATGAAAAATAACACATGAGGATAAGATACATTACTAAGTATGATGCAATACAATTAATGAAATCAAATTAAATACATAAAGAATTTTGTTAGATAAATACTTATAGATGCTAGTTACTACAAAAAGCTTTTAAAAGTACTAGGGAAAGAGTTATTGCTACAATAAATGCATATGGTGTATGAATCTGATAAGTAAAAAAAGAGAAAGAAAGAATACATTAGACTATCATAAACACCAAAAGACAAGCAAAATTTTCTGCACCTTTGAAAGAGATAGATTCCAGCTGACTCACAAATCCAGAATGACCTTCATATAAGTAGAAGCATTGGAAATGATCCCCAAAGAGCAAAAGTGACAGGACTAGTACATGGGGGGAGAAATGTGATTTTGAGCATCAGAAACAGTGTGGACAAAGACTTGTGAGTGGAAACGTTTGAGACTTTCAGGAAACAGCTAGTAACTATATTGGTCACATAGAAAATTCTTATATTGATACAAGGCAGCAGTTATTGATATATTTGAAATGTTAGATTGACAAATGCTGGTGTGAGAAAAGTCAATTCATTGGATGATAGGAAGCTATTGAAGTTTTTGAGCCAGTAAATGGCATGATCAGAGAAGTTCTTCAGAAGACACATCCTGGCCATAATAGGATAAAACAGAGCAGATTAGAGTCAAAAGAATGGGAAGTCTCAGAGGAAGTCCAGTTGTGGCAATAGTGTATGTAGATGGCCTAGGCTAGGGGGAGTCACAGCAGGAATGGAAAGAAGGGGATTGAAAGGGCTAGCTAGCACACTTGGCCAGGGATTGAATGTCAATTTGTAACTACTAGAAAATGACTGTGTGAACGAAGGCTAAGTCCCTATCTCCACTGCCATCTTTCTTACTTAGTAAAAATGGATTTCAGTGTTTTGCTTCTACCTGTCTCAGAAATGCTGTCAGAACTGATTACACATATTTTCCCAAAGTAATCTAAAGTGCTTTAATTCCTTGGAACTGGACACTATGTAAATACGATTATTCATTATGTGTAAAAGAGGAATACAGGATGATGGATGTGCCAAGCCTACACAAGGGGACTGTGTAAGAATATTGAGAGGGAAAGAAGCTGGATAATCAATATGCTGCTTAATGTGGAGGGCTAAAGACATTGATAGAAGGATACTGAGTGAAAGGGAAATAAAAGAGGGTAATGTATTGGGGAGTTAAGACGGATGAAAGACGGGTATGTTACCTTACAGAGAAAATGTCAGTGTTATGGATTCTCTGCTAAATATTAAGCAATAAGGAAAAAGTTTAAAAGTCATTTCGTTTAGATCATTGGTATGGTTTATGAAAAGAGATGAAAAGAAATTAGAACAGTTTTACATATAGGTGTCTACTGCTGCTGCTAAGTCACTTCAGTCGTGTCCGACTCTGTGCGACCCCACAGACGGCAGCCCACCAGGCTCCCCCATCCCTGGGATTCTCCAGGCAAGAACACTGGAGTGGGTTGCCAGTTCCTTCTCCAATGCAGGAAAGTGAAAAGTGAAAGTGAAGTCGCTCAGTCGTGTCCGACTCTTCGCGACCCCATGGACTGCAGCCTACCAGCCTCCTCCATCCATGGGATTTTCCAGGCACAAGTACTGGAGTGGGGTGCCATTGCCTTCTCCAGATATAGGTGTACATTCTAAATTTTATACCAAAGGTAGTCAGCACTTCTATGTACAGTCACATTAGAGAATAACTCTTGTGATTAGAAACCAACCACTAGAGTTCAAAAGAATGGGCACGGATATAGGCTACCGGCATTGACATTAAGGAGGCAAATGTAAAGTACTCAGAAAAATCACTTTAGGATCAGGTTTTTAGCTGATACTTGTATCAATGACCATGAAAAGAAAGGAATTCAATTCCATGAAACTTGGACTGTGAAATGTCTATTTTTTCAAATTTTCCTAGCATGATTGTGGATCGCATTGACCTAATATTTATCACATGTTAAAAGTCTACAATCAGCTGTCGGAACTTCTCAGGTGACGCTGGTGGTAAAGAACCTGCCTGCCAATGCAGGGCACGTCAGAGACGCAGGTTTGATGCTTGGGTCAGGAAGATCCACTAAGGAAGGCATGGCAAATCACTCCAATATTCAGGCCTGGAGAATCCCCTGGCCAGGCTACAGCTGATAGGGTCACAAAGAATCAGACACGGCAAAAGAGACTTAGCACACACACACAATCAACTGTCAGGCAATAATGCATCATTTAGCATCAAATAAGCAAAGTCACTATTAGACAACTAATGTTGTGGCTGCTTACAGAGAAGAGGCTCTGCTTGGGATTAAAAAGGTGAAGTTAATTACGTCGGTCTTTTGGGACTTCTGTCTCTCTAAACGTTACAACCGCAGCCTCTTGGGATCTTTTTCAGCAAGAGTTTCTTTAAAGCTTTTCTTCTCTCAGCTGAAGGTGTCTTTTTTAAGTTAATTTTTATTAGAGTATAGTTGCTTTACAATGTAGTGTTAGTTTCTGCAAAATGAATCAGCTATGAATATACATATAGCCACTTCTTTAGATTCTTTTCCCATAAAGGCCGTTACAGAGTATTGAGAATAGTTTCCTTTGCTAATAAGTGGGTTCTTATTAGTTATCTATTTTATATATAGTAATTTGTATGTGTCAATCCCAATCTTCCAATTTATCCCTTTCCCTTCTTACTCCCTGGTAACCATAAGATTGTTTTCTATATCTGTAACACTATTTCTGTTTCATAGATAAGTTCATTTATACCCTTTTTTCCTTTAAAGTGTACTCAGGAATGTTGAAGAACATTCTAGAATCACAAGAGGGAAGCTATAATGGTGAAATGGGGACTAGAGTTATTGCTCTGAGGGTGAAAAGTATCACTTCTGTCTGTTTCTCTGACCAGTTGAGCATGATAAGTCTCATTAGAGAAAGAAGAGAGTGCTAGGCTGACAGGTTAGATATTGGGAAAAGGCTTGGCCAACTCTGGCATCCAACAGTCAGAAGCATTGTGAAGATACACCCTTCCCAGTGCTTCTCAGGACATTGTTAGTATAATTATCAGAAACTGCAGGTTTTTCACAGGGGTTTAAATGTGTGTGTGTGTGACATCACACACTGATCCCACAGTTTCCAGAAGAGTCCTATGAGATGCTAATGTTCCTTATATTTCCCTCACAGCCAAATGCAGGAGGTAAGGAACCCAGGGAGCCCTGTGATTCCCTTCTTCTGGTTCTGCTGCACCAACTCTGTTTTACATGTTTTGCTTGATGTGGTTCCAGGTATTATTACACTAGGAAATAAGATTCTATTCTTAAGATGAAGTAACTAGGAGCCGAGAAATAGAAGTGATTCATACACGTTCCCACTGGTTTCCCATTTCGGAGCACAACCTGCAATATTAGACCGATTTGTAAAGGGACCCATGTGGACAGAATTTCATAGCCCCCGTGTAAGAGACAGAGTAAATGAAGAGTTGGTATGTCCCTCCGAAGAGGTGCCAAGCCTGGGGTTTTACTGACGAGACCCTTCCATTCTCACCTTTGTTAGCTGGTCAGCCGACATGTAGACCAAGGAGAGCTCCCTTTTGCTTTTTGTGAATTGGCTTTTGCTGTAGTAGAACTAACTGGCTGCAAGGTAGATTTCTTACAATCAATTTGGAATGGCTCTGACTTTCTCTTACCCTTATATGTGGCAATCAACTCTACATGGATGCCTGGAAGATGCTTCAGGGATTGGAGGATGTGAATGGGACAGAATAGCTTATAAACCAGGGCATGTCACAAAATCTAAAAGAAGAAAGTAATTAAAAAGAAGAAAGTAATTATAGTACCCAGGGCTATGGGGAGAACTAATGGGATCAGACTAATAGAAGGAGATGTTGCTTGAGAGTAAGTGGCATTAGCCTGTGTGAGAAGCTCAAAAAGAATATGGAATTATGCTTTTTTGTGTCATTAAAATATTGATCCCCCCTACTTAGAAGTCAAAAGTATATCCCTGGTAGACAGATGAACTTTGTATGTTTTTTTTTTCTTTAATTGAGGTGTAATTGCTTTACATTATTGTGTTAGTTTTTGTTTTACAATGAAGTGAATCAGCTATATGTATACATACATTACCCTCCCTGCTGGATATCCCGCCCACCCCACCGCCATCCTACCCCTTTCGGTCATCACAGAGCACCGAGTTGAGGTCCCTGTGCTATACTCAGGAAGCATATGAGCTTCCCTCATATGCTTTTACTCTATCTAACTTTCTGTTTGTCTGGATAAAGATGCAGGGAAATACTATTGAAAAGAGATGTAGATTTATGTGCTTGACAGTAATAGCTCTAGACATGGATTCTCTGCCTTTCTGATGCCAGTAAAGACCCTCTTCTCCTCTGTGGAGAAATTTAGTTATTCATATAGCATAAACTGTTTTAACACTTAAGGCTCACAAACTCCAAGCAAATCTTCAGCTAGATGTTAATTTCTTTTTTTACTTGCAGCCTCAAACTCATAATAAGATGTCACTGGACTCGTTTCCCTATGAACTGCTTTCTGAATGTGCTGGGTTGGAGATGTAAAATGAAGTGTCATTACAATCTGGGGCAAAGAGAACACACGTGTAGGAGAAAAATACTCAGTGCATGAGGCTGTAATCGATGTGTAAGAGAGACTCTGACACAATTCTGGCCTCTTTTGATAGCATGTTCTACTTTTCCTTTTCCTTCGTAAGTACACAAATTATTTTCTCTGGAGACCTCAGAGTTAACAAGAAAATTGATGATTTTTTTTTTAATTAAGCAAGGAATATACTTGAGAACAGGACTTCCCAGATGGCACTAGGAATAAAGAACCCACCTGCAATGCATGGGATGTAAGAGATGCGGGTTCAGTCCCTGGGCTGGGAAGATCCTTTGTAGAAGGAAATGGCCACCCACTCCAGTATCTTTGCCTGGAAAATCCCATGGACAGAGTTACAGGCAGGCTACAGCCTATGGGGGTTGCAAAGAGTCAGACACGATTAAGCAACTTAGCAGGTTCATACTTGAGAGTGGACTTCCTTGGTGGTTCAGACGGTAAAAAATGTGCCTGCAATGCAGGAGACCTGGGTTCGATCCTGGGTTGGGAAGATCCCCTGGAGAAGGGAATGGTATTCCTTTTCACTTCAGTATACCTGCTTGGGAAATCCCATGGACAGAGGAGCCTGGCAGGGTACAGTCTATGGGGTTGCAAAAGAGTCAAACACAACTGAATGACTAACTTCTACTTTTCATGCTTGAGAATACATAATTTGTAATAAATATCAATACTAAAAAACCCATGATGCAAAGTTCACTGAAACCTGTTCATTTTTTAACTTGAAGTGAATAGCCATATTTCTTATTATAACATATAATTTAATGCATTAAATAGGGTGTTATACAGATATTTTTTAATATGGTAATAAAAATCAAATGGAACCAACCAAATTTATATTATGGTGAACCTTGAGGCTAATATTTTACTATATCATTTATTTAACCTCTCATGTTACTAGTCATTAATAAGAGAATGGTGAGATAATTAGGTGCTTCTAGTAGAGGGTTTACAGCTTAAGCATCTGTGTCACTGACACTAATGACTGATATCTGTGAGATTTTCAGTAATGCAAATCTGACAACAAAATTCACAACCAATAGACTTCTAGAGGATTCCCAATTTGGCTTAACCACCAGAGATTATTACATTACAGTACCAACTGCTTTGTGAAAATAGCAGCAATACTCTATCAAAAATGCTTCTAACAAAATAGATGTCACAATAATGTTTTATACCTAGCTAATCACTACCTTATCCAGGGAGAAATATTACAGAATGAGGTTATTTGTACTCCATGCCTCAGATAAGATCAGATCACATCCGTCGCTCAGTCGTGTCCTACTCTTTGTGACCCCGTAAATCGCAGCATGCCAGGCCTCCCTGTCCATCACAAACTCCTGGAGTTCACCCAGACTCACGTCCATCGAGTCAGTGATGCCATCCAGCCATCTCATCCTCTGTCATCCCCTTCTCCTCCTGCTCCCAATCCCTCCCAGCATCAGAGTCTTTTCCAATGAGTCAACTCTTCACACGAGGTGGCCAAAGTACTGGAGTGTCAGCTTTAGTATCATTCCTTCCAAAGAAATCCCAGGGCTGATCTCCTTCAGAACGGACTGGTTGGATCTCTTTGCAGTCCAAGGGACTCTCAAGAGTCTTCTCCAACACCACAGTTCAAAAGCATCAATTCTTCGGCACTCAGCCTTCTTCACAGTCCAACTCTCACATCCATACATGACCACAGGAAAAACCATAGCCTTGACTAGACGAACCTTTGTTGGCAAAGTAATGTCTCTGCTTTTGAATATGCTATCTAGGTTGGTCATAACTTTCCTTCCAAGGAGTAAGCGTCTTTTAATTTCATGGCTGCAGTCACCATCTGTAGTGATTTTGCAGCCCAGAAAAATTAAGTCTGACACTGTTTCCACTGTTTCCCCATCTATTTCCCATGAAGTGGTGGGACCGGATGCCATGATCTTCGCTTTCTGAATGTTGAGCTTTAAGCCAACTTTTTCACTCTCCACTTTCACTTTCATCAAGAGGCTTTTGAGTTCCTCTTCACTTTCTGCCATAACGGTGGTGTCATCTGCATACCTGAGGTTATTGATATTTCTCCCGGCAATCTTGATTCCAGCTTGTGTTTCTTCCAGTCCAGCGTTTCTCATGATGTACTCTGCATATAAGTTAAATAAGCAGGGTGACAATATACAGCCTTGAGGTACTCCTTTTCCTATTTGGAACCAGTCTGTTGTTCCATGTCCAGTTCTAACTGTTGCTTACTGACCTGCATAGAGATTTCTCAAGAGGCAGGTCAGGTGGTCTGGTATTCCCATCTCTTTCAGAATTTTCCACAGTTTATTGTGATCCATACAGTCAAAGGCTTTGGCATAGCCAATAAAGCAGAAATAGATGCTTTTCTGGAACTCTCTTGCTTTTTCCATGATCCAGCGGATGTTGGCAATTTGATCTCTGGTTCCTCTGCCTTTTCTAAAACCAGCTTGAACATCAGGAAGTTCACGGTTCACATATTGCTGAAGCCTGGCTTGGAGAATTTTGAGCATTACTTTACTAGCATGTGAGATGAGTGCAATTGTGCGGCAGTTTGAGCCTTCTTTGGCATTGCCTTTCTTTGGGATTGGAATGAAAACTGACCTTTTCCAGTCCTGTGGCCACTGCTGGCATATTGAGTGCAGCACTTTCACAGCATCATCTTTCAGGATTTGGAATAGCTCAACTGGAATTCCATCACCTCCACTAGCTTTGTTCATAGTGATGCTTTCTAAGGCCCACTTGACTTCACATTCCAGGATGTCTGGCTCTAGGTCAGTGATCACACCATTGTGATTATCTGGGTCGTGAAGATTTTTTCTGTACAGTTCTTCTGTGTATTCTTGCCATCTCTTCTTAATATCTGCTGCTTCTGTTAGGTCCATACCATTTCTGTCCTTTATCGAGCCCATCTTTGCATGAAATGTTCCTTTGGTATCTCTGATTTTCTTGAAGGGATCCCTAGTCTTGCCCATTCTGTTGTTTTCCTCTATTTCTTTGCATTGATGGCTGAAGAAGGCTTTCTTATCTCTTCTTGCTATTCTTTGGAACTCTGCATTCAGATGTTTATATCTTTCCTTTTCTCCTTTGCTTTTCACTTCTCTTCTTTTCACAGCTATTTGTAAGGCCTCCCCAGACAGCCATTTTGCTTTTTTGCATTTCTTTTCCATGGGGATGGTCTTGATCCCTGTCTCCTGTACAATGTCATGAACCTCATTCCATAGTTCATCAGGCACTCTATCTATCAGATCTAGGCCCTTAAATCTATTTCTCACTTCCACTGTATAATCATAAGGGATTTGATTATGATACCATAATCAGATTTGATTATGATACCATACCTGAATGGTCTAGTGATTTTCCCTACTTTCTTCAATTTAAGTCTGAATTTGGCAATAAGGAGTTCATGGTCTGAGCCACAGTCAGCTCCTGGTCTTGTTTTTGCTGACTGTATAGAGCTTCTCCATCTTTGACTGCAAAGAATATAATCAATCTGATTTCGGTGTTGACCGTCTGGTGATGTCCATGTATAGAGTCTTCTCTTGTGTTGTTGGAAGAGGGTGTTTGTTATGACCAGTGCATTTTCTTAGCAAAACTCTATTAGTCTTTGTCCCGCTTCATTCTGTATTCCAAGGCCAAATTTGCCTGTTACTCCAGGTGTTTCTTGACTTCCTACTTTTGCATTCCAGTCCCCTATAATGAAAAGGACATCTTTTTTGAGTGTTAGTTCTAAAAGGTCTTGTAGGTCTTCATAGAACCGTTCAACTTCAGCTTCTTCAGTGTTACTGGTTGGGGCATAGACTTGGATTACTGTGATATTGAATGGTTTGCCTTGGAAACGAACAGAGATCATTCTGTCGTTTTTGAGATTGCATCCAAGTACTGCATTTTGGACTCTTTTGTTGACCATGATGGCCACTCCATTTCTTCTGAGGGATTCCTGCCTGCAGTAGTAAATATAATGGTCATCTGAGTTAAATTCACCCATTCCAGACCATTTCAGTTCACTGATTCCTAGAATGTTGACATTCACTCTTGCCATATCTTGTTTGATCACTTCCAATTTGCCTTGATTCATGGACCTGACATTCCAGGTTCCTATGCAATATTGCTCTTTACAGCATCAGACCTTGCTTTTATCACCATGGAGCCAAAGCAAAAAAAAAAAAAAAAAAAAGAATACTCCATGCCTACTCCTATACTATTCCCAAAGCACACATGTAAGAATTTTTATAGTTATAGCATTCTGTCAGAGTAATATTATTTTTAGGGGGATAGTGTAATGTGGAAGAAAGTACCTTGAAATCAACATTAAAAGCCAAAAAAAAAAAAGCTTAGGTGTGTCTCCTGCCTTCAAGACTTAATATCATGCAGTGAGGGACAAATTTCTCACTATCCCTGAGTCTCAGTCTGCTCATCAAAAACCGGATTGGAGTTCCTTGTTCCACTCAGTTTCAGGGTCATTATGATGATTAAATATGGTGATGAAATTGAAAGAATTTTATAAACTGTGAAGC
This sequence comes from Bubalus bubalis, assembly GCF_019923935.1. NCBI lineage: Eukaryota > Metazoa > Chordata > Mammalia > Artiodactyla > Bovidae > Bubalus > Bubalus bubalis. Next base: position 138,563,343 of record NC_059157.1, on the reverse strand, counting down.
AAAATTATTGTTTTAATTTTTAAAATTTATGCCCTTAGTGGGCTTACAAACACAATTTCACTAATTGCCGTACTAATTATAAGTGCATCTTTTGACACTGGCTATATAGTTTTGACTTCATATTTATAGTACTTTTTCCTGTTGCTTTTTTTTATTTTATTTTATTTTTAAACTTTACATAACTGTATTAGTTTTGCCAAATATCAAAATGAATCCGCCACAGGTATACATGTGTTCCCCATCCTAAACCCTCCTCCCTCCTCCCTCCCCATTCCATCCCTCTGGGTTGTCCCAGTGCACCAGCCCCAAGCATCCAATATCGTGCATCGAACCTGGACTGGCAACTCATTTCATACATGATATTTTACATGTTTCAATGCCATTCTCCCAAATCTTCCCACCCTCTCCCTGTCTCACAGAGTCCATAAGACTGTTCTATACATCAGTGTCTCTTTTGCTGTCTCGTACACAGGGTTATTGTTACCATCTTTCTAAATTCCATATATATGCGTTAGTATACTGTATTGGTGCTTTTACTGGACTTTTATTAGTTTGAAATCATTCTAAGTAAACCAGTGATGCAGATGCTTAAACTGTACACCCTCACACTCTATGAGAAAGACTCTATGATTATCCCTTCTTTAAAGATGCAGAATTTAAAGCTTAACAAGGTTAAATAATTTGCCCAAGGAAATCTGAGCAAAGACCTATCCCTAGAAATCAGGCTCTTAACCATGATAACTTACAGCCTGTTTTCCCAGAAATACATTTAGATAATTTACACTGATGTAATAAGTGTCTTGGGTGGTTCCTTATGTCTGCTCTTTCCCCTCTTCATGCTACATTCTCTTTCAAATGTATTTTCTTACTAAGAGCAGAATAGTTTTTCTTGCTCTCTTTTATAGATTCAGGTTTTGGAGGTTCTGAAAGCAAGTCATATGGATGGGAACAAAGATAGACTGGAAGATCTTTTTTAATCTTTCCCATCTGAGAATATTTTTTTCCTTTTATTGAATTATATGTAATACAGAATTATCATTCATATGTCATTTAAACAGTCTACTTGGGCTTTTTCCTACTAATTCAGCGTTATAATTTTCTTAAAAGATAAGTAAACCATAAATCTTTCATTGGAGCAGGTTTTACTTTCAATACAAAGGGGAATTCAAAGTTCTCACCTTAGAAGTTCTCTGAGACTAGTATATATAATGGGATTTTTATGGTTATTCCTTGAAGATAAATGGCCATTTCTGTTTCTATTTTTCTGTAATGAACCATTTAATAAAACATTAAATTCCTCTATGTCATTTGCTAATAAGCTCAAGTGCTATATTTTAGACTTAAGAAAACCATTCTCCTTTCAGGCATTTTAATAAATTGAGAAACCTTGTCATTTATTATGGTAAACATGAACTTCATCAAATTAATAATAAGGGACTTCTAATTTATCTTTGGTTGCTTTCATTTTCTTGGGGATGCAGTTTTTATAATATGACTTTTAAGCCATGTATATATATATTTTTCATTTTTCTACATTAATTATTTGCTGATTGACAGTTTGAGTTGAGTCCTATTTTCCTCCCGCCTAATTACATCTAATCGTTTTGTTATCCTTCTGTAATTTCATGACAATTCTACTGAAAGTATTGTGACTGTAGATTGATGTTACACAGCCTCTTATATTCTTGTGATTTAGGGCCTATTAATGGCAGACTGGGGAAAAAATAACAAGAACTTAATTGGTTTTAAATTGGCCTTAAATTGTAATTAGAGGAGAAGAGAAGTAAGTCATAACTTAGGTGTTTTTTATCACAACAAAATTTAGAGGCATTGATGTGTCAGGGCACTGTTTTTGTGGGGGGAAGGGACACTTCCTAGTAATTAAACATGTGTTAATGCTGCAGTGCTTAGCAGAAAAAGAAGCCAGCACGTGTGAGATGCTGATGAACCTTAATTTGCAGGGACTCTGAACATCTCATACTAAGAGTCCAGCTCTAGGTCTGGTGATAGCCAGGCAGAAAGGTGAACATATAATTATATATATATATATATACACACACAAAATCTTTCACCAAGACACAGGACATAAAATTGAGTTGCTTGGCAACTGGATTTGAGGAATGCCCCTCCATGTAGTTTTCTAATCCTTAAATATTTTTGTTATATAATTATATATATATATATATATATATGCCTCCTTATATATTATTATTACCACTGATAGCCAGCTCTGGCTCAAAGTAACCTTGATCCTGCAATGGTCTTGGTTTGGATGTCCATGGGAGGGCAGTCTGGTTGCCACATCTGTCATCTGTTGATTCTCCAGAGTTGTTTCTGGTCATCTAACTTGCTAAGTGAGGATCCATTTTTTGTTCCCTTCAACTGTCCATCTAAATCTGTTGCAAGCCTCAATAAAAAAAAAAAAATGACCTTCTAATATAGAGATGAGTCATCTTCAGTCAAGGGAATTATTGTTATTACATTTGCTGGATATAGTTATAAAATTAGATCCTCTGGGGGTGGTGGTGGAAAATTATTTCCTTTAATTTGCTAAAACCTTTTACCTCTTTTACAATAGAAAGGAGATAGTCTTAGATGATGAAAAGAAGTCCTTGTGAAGTCAAAAATAGAAGAAAGAGTAAAATATTTGGATTAGTATTGGTTGCGAGTATTGGATTAGCATTAGAAGGAGAGGAACAGACTAATCAAGTAAGAGGCAGAGGTGAGAACAGGATCCAAGCCTTTAGCTTATTTGTATTCTCAAGCTTATCTTGGAAATGACACTTTATAGCTAAGAAAAGATTGCTTCCGAGAGTGAGATCAGGGTAAAATGGCTAAGTGGACAGTTAGGAAGAGAAGAGCTCATCATTATAAAGTTGACCTGAAGTCATCAGTTTCTTCCCCTTGAGGGGGTTCTCCAGGGAGCAGAATACTGGCAGGGGTGGCAGCAGCTTTTCTCTCACGTGAACCTCCTGATGTTTAATGAGCACAAAACTCTTGCTGAAATGTCTGCCACACTGGATGCACCTGTAGGGCTTCTCCCCGGTGTGTACTCGCCGGTCCTCGTGAAATCTCGTGCAGTTATTGAAACTTTTCTCACAGTCCACACACTTGTAGGGATTCTTGCCAGTGTGGACTCTCTGGTGGGCGCTTAAGTGCGAACTGTTGGTGAAGCTCCTCCCGCACTCACCGCACTGGTAGGGCTTCTCTCCAGTGTGGGTTCTCTGGTGTATAATGAGACTGGAGCTCTGGCTGCAGCATTTCCCACACTCTCCACATGTGTAGTTTTTCTCTCCTGTATGAATTCTCTGGTGGGCACCAAAGTTGGAGGAGTCGTTAAAGCTTTTCCCACAGTTGAGATATTTAAAAGGTTTTTCTCCCATGTGGATCCTTTGGTGTTGGACTAGACTCTTGCTTCTGCCGAAGCACTTCCCACAGACACTGTACTTAGAAGGGTTTTCCTTCTGGTGGGTCATGCAGCACATGAGACGCTCACTCCTTCTAAAGCTTTCTCCATATCTGAGGAGCCGGAAGGGCCTCTTCCCCACAAGAGGCCTCTGATGCACTATGGCTTTCCCCAAATCTCGAGGCTGATGCACCAGTTTTCCCTGTCCAATTCCATGAAGGTTTTCCCACTGTCTTCCTGAGATGTAATCCCTTTTATGATATTTACCTGAATCAACATTCTGAAAAACGACCCTTTTAGACTTTTCTATGAATGCCCTATGCTGCTCCATGTCCTTACAGATTACCTGTGTTGTATCCTCTTTGATACTACTTTCAATTTCAAAATCACTCTGGTTTTGCAGTAAACCTGGAGGCCCCTGGAATTCTGGTTCTTGTATGATTTCCTCCTCACTCATTCTCTCCCTGCCAGAATCTTCAACAAGTGCCTCCTGGGAGTCCTCCTAAGGTTCCCAGCCTGTAGGTTCCTGAGGTTCAATTTCCATGTCGTCTCTTTCTTGAACTGAAGATTATTGGGCTTCTTCTGGGGAGCTGGTGGGAGAAGCAGATACCCGAGAGTTAATCAGGGCATCCATCTCCTTGTAGGATCTGCAGGAGTCTAGCACATGACCATTTTTCACTTTGCGGTGACTCTTCTGAAGGCTTTTGAACTTGGTCTGGCACTGTTCCAGAGTTTGGAGGAAGCCACACTCTCGCAGCTGCTCAGCCACGGTCCCATACCACTTGCTCTTCCGATGACAGGCTTGCAGCACTTCATAAGACCAAGTCTCATGGAGGATGTCAAGGAAAGTCTTGGTTTCCTCGTAACCCCCGTGCACACCACTCAGGTTTTGAAATATGACAGGGCCACCATGAAGCTCAGGCTTCCAGATAAACTCAATGCCCATTTCATCACCATCAGACTCCTCTGCAGCTTCTTCTTCCTCCAACAAATTGATCTGTTCTTTAGCACTGATGCCAGTTCTCTTCAGTCTGGGGAGAGACAGATCTCCCTTGGCTTATCTGTGGATGAAACATGTGCTGCAGGATTCAACAAAGCACCCATATCCTCAAAGAAGGCACAGGGTTCTAGCACATGGCCATTTCTCACTTTTCGGTAACTCTTCCGCAGATTTTTGAACTTGGTCCGACACTGTTCTGGTGTTCGAAGGAAGCCACATTCTCTCAACCGTTACTAATCCAATACCATGACACTGACTGTGATTTTGAGGGAAGAGAGTTGTAGCTAAGATTTCTTTGCATCTGTAGTGAAGTGACTGTAGAATTCAGTAACAATACAGATGGCAAATGGTAACAAAGCAGATAAGAATATATTTACCAGTATTTTTTATGCCTCCTTTGTCAGGTGAATGAACTCAGAATCTTTTATATCATTATTCATGTAAAAGCAGGATGTGCATGGGGAATTAGGCAGAGAGGCAGTTTTTATTTTCACAGTTGAGTTTTTAGAATTATGAAAACTTCACTTCTTTAACTCCATTTGCTTGTACATCGTTTTGACACATTCTGTAATGAAATTTTATGGCAAGGTAAAGCATTTATACTGGAAAGTACCTATTTCAGTTAAATTAGATAAAAGCACATGAATTGGACATCATTCCCATTCCACTGCAGATGAATCTCACTTTTACAGAATTTGGAAAAGAGCATTAAGAGTGCTATGTTATAGCACTAATAAAGAGATTTATGTATTTCATCTTGCTTCTTTCATGCCATTTCCCAGAGCCCATGAAATTGCATGAAACACAATAGGTAAATACTCATAAATATTTGTTGAAGAATTCCTAAATAAGTAGATGAATACTAATCAAAAACGACCTGACTATATGGCTTGCACATATAGTCTTGCACATATATATTTTAAACATTAATAAAATATTATTCTCCCATCACTAATTTTAACTGACCTACTTCTGCCAGAAGGTGTGAGGATAGTTTGGAAATGAATATGTGTATTGCATGATTACTGTGGAAAAAATTTATTCCTTACAGTAATCTATGCCATTTTTTGAAGAATTTTAAGCAGCAAATTTCTATGCAGGAATATCTAAAGCACTGAATTAGTCGATACTTCCTTGTCTATAGATAATTTCTGGTACCAAAGGTTCAGCATATCCTTGGGCAAGATATTGAGAACTTTTAAAGCAAATGCCAGGTCTTTCACATTCAACCCTGCAGGCTTGAGGATGAAATGTGAGTAATCTGATCTACAAATATATTCACAAATGTGTATAACAGCTGTATGTAGAGAGAATATGAGCGGTTTCCAGTTGCTGTTTAATACTTTTCTGAGCTTCCACAATGTGCCTGGTGCTAACTGGGGCACCTCAATTATTCTCCATCTGTGCTCACTACCAAAGCTGCCAGCCATCATACTGCTTGGGCCCTGACGCCTATGGCAGAGAGCCTGGCAGGGTAAACGGTGCGATCTAGTATTTCTTCCTGGGTAGCCTTGCTAGTTAATCTAGTAAAGGGATCTCTTTGTGCCCAGTATTGACTTAGACCATGAAATAAAGCCATAGGTTAGCATGGACTCATAGGCAACTTGCATAGAAGAGATACTATGTTGGAATTCCACATAAGAGTATTTTCAGTGCCAATGGAACAGGATGGCTTAAGAGCAAAATTGCTATAAATGAAGGTGTTCTAGGGGAGTGAGGGGGAAGTTTAGTAATCAAACTTGTGAATAGATTATAAAATGCATCAGCCTCTACTCCCAGTTTTGTTGTTGTTGTTTAGTCACTATGTCATGTCAGACTCTGTGACCCCATGTACTGTAGCCTGCCAGGCTCCTCTGTCCATGGGATTTACCAGACAAGCATACTGGAGTGGGTTGCCATTTCCTTCTCCAGGAGATCGTTCCTACCTAGGGATCAAGCCTGCATCTCCTGCTTGGAAGGTAGATTCTTTACCACTGAAGCTCCTGGGAAGCCATTCCCAATGTTCAGTTCAATGCAGTTCGGTTGTTCAGTCGTGTCTGACTCACTTCCTATTAAATAGTGTGCTATATCAAATCAAATAGACTTTTCTGCAAAAACCCTGGGAAAACCATATTTTTTCTTTAACCTAATAGCCATGCTGCAATCTTGAGACTACAGTTGGTGAAAATTAAAACCTATGACTTCTGGCAATATTTGAATCAAGTCATATGCCTTGTGACTTATGATGACCCCAAGTTGTTTCATGAGAATCCATAAAGTGGCAAGCTCTGTGCAGTAAGCTCTACATGGATTATTATTCCTAATTCTTTCAATAACTATGCAAATTAGTTGTTATTACTAACTGACAGGAAGAAACTAAGGCACAGAGGAATTAAGTAATTGTGCTGAGTTTGCATGGCTATAAAGCATCTAAGCTGGAGATTTGAACCTGGCTGTATATGACAGTATAACTCATATTCTTGTACACACTGTGTCTAAGGACTCAAAGCTCTCATGGATTTATAACTGATTTCTGTGACTTCTGAATTCTCATCTCTGTCCTCTTTAAAACTGCTGATGAGTGTGTGAGTTGGAGAAAAAATTACTTAGCTCTCCTAAGGACATAGAAAGTAGTAATCATGGTACCACCAATGTTGGACTAGAGGCCTTCAATTCAGAGTCATTTTTATTTTTCATTTCTCTTTCCACATGGTACTCAGTATATACTCTGTAATAAAAACTTGAGTTGAGGGACTATGGTAGGGGGAGCAGTGAATTGGAATGTTTTCCCTTTTCCAGCTAAACCTGAACAAGCCATTTTATCTCATATGTTAGCAGATCACATAACTTCGACTATGTATAAATTGGACTTTTTGAGCTGATGTGAAAATAGAGAAAAAGGAAAAAAAAAGAGGAAGGGCAGGAAAAGAGAAAATGGGAAACAAACCCTGGAAATGATTCAAAAGTACAAAAAGAAGAATCAGAACATGTGTTCTCCTCTACTTTTCTTGAGCAGTAAGATTTAAAGCAAGTAGAAATAAACATTTCCTTGAGGCTTTTTCCCTTTACTCTCGGTCCCCAAGCAAATGTTCATTTTTCTTGAAGGAGATTGCTGATCAGAATCAAATTCTCCCTTCCTCTTTCTTGCCACATCCCATCCTGCCCTACAATTCAACTTGCTTACTCCTACACCTTCAAGATTCCTCCACTTTCAGTCAATCAATCATGAGGAGAGCCATGCTGTAATTTTGCGCTTTTCACAATCTTAACTTACTTTACAATGGGATTTTGAGGTGCTTTTTGCTGGCTTGAGCTGATAAGAAAAAATATATATATATAAGAGTGTTGGCTTCTTGAGCTTACATCAATGTTGTGAATTATATAATGAAACCTGTCTGGGTTGGAATTCTAAAGCTATTATCCTCCTAGCACTGAGATAGAACACCAAAAGAACTGCTTAGGATCTCTTAGCCATTTATAGCTTGATAAGTCAGTTTCCTTTCCTCTTAAAAAAAGGTTTGTTGAGAGTTAGTTATTCAACTTACCACATTGTCAATATTTTGCATTACCAGCCCTTGGGGAACACACTAAATCCTAAGGTATGATTTCTCCATAAGGTTATTCTGCCTCTTAAATGAGGTCTCAATATCTATTCTAGTGGTGTTTGAAAAGTTTTCACTTGGGATCTTCTGTGACCTTGGTGTTGTGTGCCATTTGTGCATCATTAAAAGGTTGTAATGAAGTTCTGCCGCACACAGATTGTAAAAGGTCAAGCAGAAAGTTAGGAGCCAATGAGGTTGGGAAGAAAAATTGTGCTTGCTGCAGAAGTTGAGGGATTCATTATATTGATGCTATGGGGTTTTCAGCAGAGTAATAACTGGGTTAGCAATAGAATGTAAATCTTCTCAGCCACTTAGTCTGAATCTGCTTCTTCTTGATTTGTGGGGATATATTTTTAACAGAGTACAAGGAAAGTCATTACACTCAGAGGAAAGCCAGTAGAATTGGTAAATGCACTATAGATGGTTCAGCCATAAAGAAGAGTAGAACCGGAGGAATAACAGCATATCAGCCTTCCTAGTTGCCACTCAAAGAATTATTGTCAACCCCTATGAAATAATTGTCTCAGAAGAACTTTGCATAAGTGATTACTTTTATTCTTAAAAGGATATACATTGTTGTTTTTAGCTTCAGTAGTCCAGAAGTACAAATAAAGCTAATTAAACTGTTTAAAATAATCAACAAAATTAATTAAATGGATTTGAGATAAAACATATACAAATAGTACCAACTTCAAGCCAATTTATTAAGGACTAGTAAGACAAGCTAATGAGGTCCTGACTACTGTAAAAGGAAAAGAAACTTTAAAGTTACTGGTTCTCTACTAAATATTCTCTGGATGCATTTTCTTAAAATGAAATTCTAGAAATTATGTGCAAAAGTGCAGCAGTTGATTGCATGTCTCACAAGCTTACATATGGAGTGAAATAATTTCTTCTTTAAACAAGCCCCAAACCATCTGTTGACTTAAGTCAATTCTCCGAATTTTACTTGGAAATAATTGGAAGTCTAGATATTCTATAAGACTGGCTCAATGTGTTTATTTAATTTATTCATGAGGTTTTATGTATGTGTGTATGAGGGGAGAGGGATCAGTTCGGTTCAGTTCAGTCGCTCAGTCATGTCTGACTCTTTGCGACCCCATGAATCCCAGCACGCCAGGCCTCCCTGTCCATCACAAACTCCCGGAGATCACTCAGACTCATGTCCATCGAGTCAGTGATGCCATCCAGCCATCTCGTCCTCTGTCGTCCCCTTCTCCTCCTGCCCCCAATCCCTCCCAGCATCAGAGTCTTTTCCAATGAGTCAGCTCTTCGCATGAGGTGGCCAAAGTATTGGAGTTTCAGCTTCAGCATCATTCCCTCCAAAGAAATCCCAGGGCTGATCTCCTTCAAAATGGACTGCTAGGATCTCCTTGCAGTCCAAGGGACTCTCAAGAGTCTTCTCCAACATCAAAGTTCAAAAGCATGAGTTCTTCGGTGCTCAGCCTTCTTCACAGTCCAACTCTCACATCCATACATGACCACAGGAAAAACCATAGCCTTGACTAAACGGACCTTTGTTGGCAATGTAATGTCTCTGCTTTTCAGTATGCTATCTAGGTTGGTCATAACTTTCCTTCCAAGGAGTAAGCGTCTTTTCACTTCATGGCTGCATTCACCATATGCAGTGATTTTGGAGCCCAAAAAACAAAGTCTAACACTGTTTCCCCATCTATTTCCCATGAAGTGATGGGACCAGATGCCATGATCTTCATTTTCTGAATGTTGAGCTTTAAGCCAACTTTTTCACTCTCCACTTTCACTTTCATCAAGAGGCTTTTGAGTTCCTTTTCACTTTCTGCCATAAGCGTGGTGTCATCTGCATATCTGAGGTTATTGAGATTTCTCCCAGCAATCTTGATTCCAGCTTGTGTTTCTTCCAGTCCAGCGTTTCTCATGATGTATTCTGCATATAAGTTAAATAAGCAGGGCGACAATATACAACCTTGACGTACTCCTTTTCCTATTTGGAACCAGTCTGTTGTTCCATGTCCAATTCTAACTGTTGCTTCCTGACCTGCATAGAGATTTCTCAAGAGGCAGATCAGGTGGTCTGGTATTCCTATCTCTTTCAGAATTTTCCACAGTTTATTGTGATCCATACAGTCAAAGGCTTTGGCATAGTCAATAAAGCAGAACTAGATGTTTTTCTGGAACTCTCTTGCTTTTTCCATGATCCAGTGGATGTTGGCAATTTGATCTCTGGTTTCTCTGCCTTTTCTAAAACCAGCTTGAACATCAGGAAGTTCACGGTTCACATATTGCTGAAGCCTGGCTTGGAGAATTTGAGCATTACTTTACTAGTGTGTGAGATGAATGCAATTGTGCGGTAGTTTGAGCATTCTTTGGCATTGCCTTTCTTTGGGATTGGAATGAAAACTGACATTTTCCAGTCCCGTGGCCACTGCTGAGTTTTCCAAATTTGCTGGCATATTGAGTGCAGCACTTTCACAGCATCGTCTTTCAGGATTTGGAATAGCTCAACTGGAATTCCATCACCTCCACTAGCTTTGTTCTTAGTGATGCTTTCTAAGGCCCACTTGACTTCACATTCCAGGATGTCTGGCTCTAGGTCAGTGATCACACCATCGTGATTATCTTGGTCTTGAAGCTCTTTTTTGTATAGTTCTTCTGTGTATTCTTGCCACCTCTTCTTAATATCTTCTGCTTCTGTTAGGTCCATACCATTTCTGTCCTTTATCGAGCCCATCTTTGCATGAAATGTTCCCTTGGTATCTCTAATTTTCTTGAAGAGATCTCTAGTCTTTCCCATTCTGTTGTTTTCCTCTCTTTGCATTGATCACTGAGGAAGGCTTTCTTATCTCTTGTTGCTATTCTTTGGCACTCTGCGCTCAGATGCTTATATCTTTCCTTTTCTCCTTTGCTTTTCACTTCTCTTCTTTTCACAGCTATTTGTAAGGCCTCCCCAGACAGCCATTTTACTTTTCTGCATTTCTTTTCCATGGGGATGGTCTTGATCCCTGTCTCCTGTACAATGTCACGAATCTCATTCCATAGTTCATCAGGCACTCTATCTATCAGATCTAGGCCCTTAAATCTATTTCTCACTTCCACTGTATAATCATAAGGGATTTGATTTAGGTTATACCTGAATGGTCTAGTGATTTTCCCTACTTTCTTCAATTTAAGTCTGAATTTGGTAATAAGGAGTTCATGATCTGAGCCACAGTCAGCTCCCAGTCTTGTTTTTGTTGACTGTATAGAGCTTCTCCATCTTTGGCTGCAAGGAACATAATCAATCTGATTTTGGTGTTGACCATCTGGTGATGTCCATGTGTAGAGCCTTCTCTTGTGTTGTTGGAAGAGGGTGTTTGCTATGACCAGTGCATTTTCTTGGCAAAACTCTATTAGTCTTTGTCCTGCTTCATTCTGTATTCCAAGGCCAAATTTGCCTGTTACTCCAGGTGTTTCTTGACTTCCTACTTTTGCATTCCACTCCCCTGTAATGAAAAGGACATCTTTTTTGGGTGTTAGTTCTAAAAGGTCTTGTAGGTCTTCATAGAACCATTCAACTTCAGCTTCTTCAGCGTTACTGGTTGGGGCGTAGACTTGGATTACTGTGATATTGAATGGTTTGCCTTGGAAACGAACAGAGATCATTCTGTCGTTTTTGAGATCGCATCCAAGTACTGCATTTCGGACTCTTTTGTCCGAAATGATGGCTACTCCATTTCTTCTAAGGGATTCCTGTCCTCAATAGTAGATATAACGGTCATCTGAGTTAAATTCACCCATTCCAGTCCATTTCAGTTCACTGATTCCTAGAATGTCGACATTCACTCTTGCAGTCTCTTGTTTGACCACTTCCAATTTGCCTTGATTCATGGACCTGACATTCCAGGTTCCTATGCAATATTGCTCTTTACAGCATCGGACCTTGCTTCTATCACGTCACATCCACAACTGGGTATTGTTTTTACTTTGGCTCCATCCCTTCATTTTTTCTGGAGTTATTTCTCCACTGATCTCCAGTAGCATATTGGGCATCTACTGACCTGGGGAGTTCCTTTTTCAGTATCCTATCATTTTGTCTTTTCATACTGTTAATGGGGCTCTCAAGGCAAGAATACTGAAGTGGTTTGCCATTCCCTTCTCCAGTGGACCACATTCTGTCAGATCTCTTCACCATGACCTGCCCGTCTTGGGTTGCCCCACGGGCATGGCTTAGTTTCATTGAGTTAGACAAAGCAGTGGTCCTAGTGTGATTAGATTGACTAGTTTTCTGTGAGTATGGTTTCAGTGTGTCTGCCCTCTGATGCCGTCTTGCAACACCTACCATCTTACTTGGGTTTCTCTTACCTTGGGTGTGGGGTATCTCTTCACGGCTGCTCCAGCAAAGTGCAGCCACTGCTCCTTACCTTGGATGAGGGGTATCTCCTCACCGCCGCGCTTCCTGACCTTCAACGTGGGATAGCTCCTCTAGGCCCTCCTGCACCCGTGCAGCCACCGCTCCTTGGACGTGGGGTTGATCCTCCCAGCCGCCGCCCCTGGCCTCGGACTTGGGTAGCTCTTCTCTAAGAAACCTTTTTTTTCAGAAGGATAAAGAGTCGGTAAGATATGTCATAATATTAAGACTATTATTAGGCATTTTAACTTGACTCAAATCCATTGATTTAAGTTGAATGATTTAAAAGTTTTAGAAAAATAAAAATGACTTTTTGGAAAGCTTTGAAATTTGGGAATGAAGGACAATGGGAGTTACAGAAATTTTTTTCAAAAACTTGTTTTGTTGTAATTATCAAGGGATAAAGTATTAGACTAAAACTTATGGTAGAAAAGCACCTGTAATTTGATTTGCAATAGGTGGCATTCTGTTTTTATAAAAATTGATTTATTTTCTTTATCAAAACTTTATAAATGGCTTCCTCAGGCCAGATAGAGTTTGAGTATCTCTCCAGTTCAGTTCAGTTCAGTTCAGTCACTCAGTTGTGTCCGACTCTTTGCGACCCCATGAATCGCAGCACACCAGGCCTCCCTGTCCATCACCAGCTCCCAGAGTTCACTCAAACTCATGTCCATCGAGTTGGTGATGCCATCCAGCCATCTCATCCTCTGTCGTCCCCTTCTCCTCCTGCCCCCAACCCCTCCCAGCATCAGAGTCTTTTCCAATGGGTCAACTCTTCGCATGAAGTGGCCAGAGTACTGGAGTTTCAGCTTCAGCAGCAGTCCTTCCAAAGAACACCCAGGACTGATCTCCTTCAGAATGGACTGGTTGGATCTCCTTGCAGTCCAAGGGACTCTCAAGAGTCTTCTCCAACACCACAGTTCAAAACCATCAATTCTTTGGGGCTCAGCTTTCTTCACAGTCCAACTCTCACATCCATACATGACCACTGGGAAAACCATAGCCTTATCTCTTGCCATCATTCAAATATAGTAATGCCAATATTTAAAAAAAAATTTATCCAAAAATTCTAACTGATTAAATATCAACTAAGAATTCAATGATTTGAAAGTGTTCCTTGAGAGGAAAGCAATAATTGGATGAATGGGAATGTTATATCACAGTCCTTTAGAAGTAGAACTTCTATGCTTCATTCATTAATATAGTCTCATTGTTCAGGGGAGATAGATATCTTTTCTATCTAGATTTTTTTCTCCAAAATATAAATACTATTGAAATCATTGTCTTTGTGATAAGGAAACATAGTCATTTATTGATATGTTATTTATTACTTTAAAACTGCTTTTTCTATTAAAATTTGTGTAAGCAAAATACTTTGGTTACTAATTTAACACTGATTTAGTATTATAATTATGTATAATAAATATTGTATTTATTATGTTTGCATCTAAGTATTACATTATTTTAAATACTAATAATAACATCCAGAGTTTTTTCTTGGCAGTGGTACCTATCTCATTTGTTTATTCATTTATTCTCTCATCCAACAGTTTCTTAGTAATTTCTCTCTATCAAGCTGTAGTAAGATAAAGTGGAGAAATAAGCAGCAACTTAGATAGATGAATGGGAGTTTGCTGGACAAATAAAGTTATTCCAAGGGGCAAGAATAAAAAATATACCAATAAGATGGTCTGAAAAAGTATGGCAAGGGTGCCTAATATTAAAGTATGAATTTCAGGGAAATGTCCCACAATGAGTTAAAGAGATAGATAAGGTTCATCACACTGTGAAATTTCTCAACATATGAGCATGCAAATTCTTCTGAAAGGCATAGATCTTTCTTTTTGATTTATAACGCTGTAGTTTTAAAATGGCATAGCAAAATAAAATTTCAATATAGTTGTCCCTTGAACAGCATGGTCTTGAAATGCAGGAGTCCACTTGTATGCTAGATTTTCTTCAATAGTAAACACTAGAGTACCGCACAATCCATACTTGGTCGAGTCTGTGAATACAGAGGAACCATGAGTATGGAAGAAACTCAGGTACCCTGGACCCAGGGCTACAGAGAGTAGATTTTCAACTGTGCAAAGGGTTGGCACCCCTAACCCTCCTGTTGTTCAAAGTTGAACTGTATATCAATTTTACTCTAAGATATGAGAAAATTAAATACAGTTAAGTCCCCTATATATGAAAGAGTTCCATTTTGAGAGCATGTTCATAGTCCAATTTGTTCATAAGTCCAACAAACTTAGCCTGGTACCCAATAAACACAGTCAGCTGTATGATAAGTTTATAATTACTGTACTCTAATAGGTTTATATAGTTTTCATGCAAATAACACATTCAAAAACAAGCACAAAAAATAAAATATCTTTAATCTTATGGTATAGTATCATGAAAGGTACAGTACAACAGCTGGCATATAGGTACTGGCATCAAGTGAACAGGCAAGAAGAGTTATTGATTGGAGGAGGGAGAGGAGGTAGGAGATGGTAGAGTTGAAGGATCATCAGCAATAGGAGCAATAGGAGACAGAGGGCGAGCTGCAATTTCACTCATGCCTGACATTGGTGGACTACACGTTTGCATCTTTGAAAGTTTGCAACTTGAAGATATGTATGTAGGGGATTTACTGTAGATGCAGAAGAACTAAATAACATAATTAGTAAGGTTCAGTTCAGTTCAGCTCAGTCGCTTCATGTCTGACTCTGCGACCTGATGAATTGCAGCACGCCAGGCCTCCCTGTCCATCACCAACTAACTCCCCTAAGGTAGATACTATAAATGTATATTGAAATATACATCATGAAAATAGAAAATATACATTTTTCTCAGGTACTCTTGAAACATTCATAAAAGTTGACCATTATACTAAGTTATAAAGAATATCTTAGTATGTTATAAAGTTTTAATAATACTAACATTTTTGTATCAATACATAACAAAGTGAAAGTCAAAGTGAAGTCGCTCAGTCCTGTCTGACTCTTTGCGACCTCGTGGACTGTAGCCCACCAGGCTCCTCCGTCCATGGGATTCTCCAGGCTAGAATACTGGAGTGGGTTGCCATTTCCTTCTCCAGGGGATCTTCCCGACCCAGGGATTGAACCCGGGTCTCCCGCATCGCAAGCAGACACTTTAACCTCTGAGCCATCAGGGAAGTCCCAAAAGACTTTCAACCTGGAAATATCAGAATTATCTATTAACCAAATCCTGAGGAAAAAGGAACATACAAATCCTGATTTCAGAATTTCCAAAAATTAATATAAAACTCCATATATTCAAATCTGTGTGATACAAATAAATCGATAACATAAAATATTTTAATCTTAAATATTTATATCAAGAAACATGAAAGAATAATATAAATGAGTTAATTTCTCAACCCCAAAACACAGCAAATAAAAATAAAAGCACTACAAAGAAGTAAATAATGAAAAAAGAGACTGAAGTTCAGATCAGATCAGTCACTCACTCGTGTCCGACTCTTTGCGACCCCATAAATTGCAGCACACCAGGCCTCCCTATCCATCACCAACTCCTGGAGTTCACCCAGACTCACATCCATTGAGTCAGTGATGCCATCCAGCCATCTCATCCTCTGTCGTCCGCTTCTCCTACTGCCCCCAGTCCCTCCCATCATCAGAGTCTTTTCCAATGAGTCAACTCTTTGCATGAGGTGGCCAAAGTACTGCAGTTTCAGCTTTAGCATCATTCCTTCCAAAGAAATCCCAGGGCTGATCTCCTTCAGAATGGACTGGTTGGATGTCCTTGCAGTCCAAGGGACTCTCAAGAGTTTTCTCCAACACCACAGTTCAAAAGCATCAATTCTTCATGGCTCAGCCTTCTTCACAGTCCAACTCTCACATCCATACACGACCACAGGAAAAACCATAGCCTTGACTAGACAAACCTTTATTGGAAAAGTAATGTCTCTGCTTTTGAATATGCGATCTAGGTTGGTCATAACTTTCCTTCCAAGGAGTAAGCGTCTTTTAATTTCATGGCTGCAGTCACCATCTGTAGTGATTTTGCAGCCCAGAAAAATTAAGTCTGACACTGTTTCCACTGTTTCCCCATCTATTTCCCATGAAGTGGTGGGACTGGATGCCATGATCTTCGTTTTCTGAATGTTGAGGTTTAAGCCAACTTTTTCACTCTCCACTTTCACTTTCATCAAGAGGCTTTTGAGTTCCTCTTCACTTTCTGCCATAAGCGTGGTGTCATCTGCATATCTGAGGTTATTGAGATTTCTCCCAGCAATCTTGATTCCAGCTTGTGTTTCTTCCAGTCCAGCGTTTCTCATGATGTATTCTGCATATAAGTTAAATAAGCAGGGTGACAATATACAGCTTTGACGAACTCCTTTTCCTATTTGGAACCAGTCTGTTGTTCCATGTCCAGTTCTAACTGTTGCTTCCTGACCTGCATACAGATTTCTCAAGAGGCAGATCAGGTGGTCTGGTATTCCCATCTCTTTCAGAATTTTCCACAGTTTATTGTGATCCATACAGTCAAAGGCTTTGGCATAGTCAATAAAGCAGAAATAGATGTTTTTCTGGAACTCTCTTGCTTTTTCAATGATCCAGCGGATGTTGGCAATTTGATCTCTGGTTCCTCTGCCTTTTCTAAAACCAGCTAGAACATCAGGAAGTTCATGGTTCACATATTGCTGAAGCCTGGCTTGGAGAACTTTGAGCATTACTTTACTAGCGTGTGAGATGAATGCAATTGTGCGGTAGTTTGAGCATTCTTTGGCATTGCCTTTCTTTGGGATTGGAATGAAAACTGACCTTTTCCAGTCCTGTGGCCACTGCTGAGTTTTCCAAGTTTGCTGGCATATTGAGTGCAGCACTTTCACAGCATCATCTTTCAGGATTTGGAATAGCTCAACTGGAATTCCATCACCTCCACTAGCTTTGTTCGTAGTGATGCTTTCTAAGGCCCACTTGACTTCACATTCCAGGATGTCTGGCTCTAGGTCAGTGATCACACCGTCGTGATTATCTTGGTCATGAATATCTTTTTTGTATAGTTCTTCTGTGTATTCTTGCCATCTCTTCTTAATATCTTCTGCTTCTGTTAGGTCCATACCATTTCTGTCCTTTATCGAGCCCATCTTTGCATGAAATGTTCCTTTGGTATCTCTGATTTTCTTGAAGAGATCTTTAGTCTTTCCCATTCTATTGTTTTCCTCTATTTCTTTGCATCGATCGCTGAAGAAGGCTTTCTTATCTCTTCTTGCTATTCTTTGGAACTCTGCATTCAGATGTTTATATCTCCTTTTCTCCTTTGCTTTTCGCTTTTCTTCTTTTCACAGCTATTTGTAAGGCCTCCCCAGACAGCCATTTTGCTTTTTTGCATTTCTTTTCTATGGGAGTGGTCTTGATCCCTGTCTCCTGTACAATGTCACGAACCTCATTCCATAGTTCATCAGGCACTCTATCTATCAGATCTAGGCCCTTGAAAGAGACTGAAGTTAATTAAGTATAAACCAGAAAAAAGGAAGAGATAGTAGGCACATCCCATGTTGACTTTTTGACACATTAATAAACTAAACAAGCCACTGGCTATCCAGATCAAGAAAAAAAGAGGGAAATAAAAAATAAAAATAATTAAAATATATATTACCATATATATATGTATTTATGTACATAAACATAAATACTGTGAATCAAAGAAAGCAAAGTTCAAAAATTTTTATGTTGACAAATATAATTTAAACTCCCAGCAACATCATCTCTAATGTTTAATATTAAATATTTAAAATATGTTTGACATGTGAGGAATCAGAAAAGTATGACTCATAATTAAAAAAATGACAGTTTACAGAAACAGACCTTGAGAGATTCATATTTTGGAACCAGTAGAAAAGGACTTTAAAGCCATTATTATAAATATATTCAGTGATTTAAAAGAAAGGGTGTTTACAATAAATAAATATGTGGAGAAATATCAGCAGAGAAGCAGAAACTATAAAAGTGCACCAAATGAAAATTTTAGAGCTAACAATTAGAATGTCTTAAATTTTAAAAATCAACCATGGGCTTAAAATGAAACTGTAGAATGCAAAAGAAAAGATTACTGAACTTGAGGATGGACCAATAGAAAGTACCTGATCCAAAGAAAACAGGGCAAGTTTGAAAAAAAAGTGAAGAATATCAATATTTTGAGAGACAATGTCAAGTAATCTATGTTACATGTGATATGAGTCCCCAAAAGAGTAGAAAGACAAAATGGAGAAAAAATTTTGAAGAAATAATAGTTGAATGCTTACCAAATTTGTTTTAAAATATCATTATGGATTAAAGAATTTTCATCAATATTAGAGTAAATAGAGAACCTCATTCAGGTAGATCCTAGTCAAACTGCTAAAATTCAGTGCTAAAGAGAAAACCCTGAAACCAGCCAAAGGAGATAAAATATCATTACAAACATGGAAAAAAAAATATAATGAACCATAGCCAGGTATGAATGAGGTTGGAATGGCATCTCAAACATGTTGAAAGGAAGGAAAAGTTGAACCCTGGATTTTATATCCCATGAAAACATCTCTGAAACAAAGGATTAAATACATGTATTTTTGGATGAATGACAACTGATAGAATTCTTCATTGGCAGACTTGTACTACAAGAAATGCTAAAAGAAAAAAAAAGTTATGGTGCTAAAGGAAATGACACCAATGGAAACTTTGACCTACAGGAAAGAACAGAGGTCTCTGGAGAATGATACATTGGTGGGAGGAAGAATAGAAGAGACAATCAGCTTTTTAAAAATTTCTTTTTAAAAATTCTGTCTGTTTAAAATAATAATATAGTTTTATTCCATATGTAAGTGTGAAATATATGACAATTGCACAAAGGATGGGAAAATAAATAAAATTAAGTTCTTGTGAGGTTTGCGTATTTTAAAAGTACTAAAATTTATTATCAAATAGCATATAAAAATGATGATTTGTGTGTGCACAAGCACATATGTGTGTGTATGTGAGAAAGAGGGAGAGAAAGAAGGAAACAGAGAGGAAGAAAGAGATGAAGACAGAGGATGTGGTAAAAATATTAATAGATAATTTAATAAAAGGGCTTATAAGTAGTTATTAGTCTTTCAACTTTTTTATAATTTGAAATCTTTAATAATAAAAAGAGAGGAAAGGTAATAGCAAATATAAAGTATCAATAACTGGATATTTTAGGGATAAAGAAGAAACAAACAAGGAAAGAGTCTATGAAAAAGATATTGAAAGCTGCATTAAGACAATGCTTTATTCTTAATATAGTGCTGGAATTTAGTAGGTGTAAAATATTTTGGATTAATTCATTGATGAACAGGAACTCGAGACATGGGAGATTAGAAAGAAGAAAAGGAAAGGAATTCTGAGTATTAATCCACCATCCTAATTTAGCAAACATGTGTGCATACTGTGCGTGCTGTCACTTCAGTTGTGTCTGACTCTTTGAGACCCTGTGGACTGTAGCCTGCCAGGCTCCTCTCTTCATGGGATACTCCAGGCAAGAATATTGGAGTGGGTTGCCATGCCCTCCTCCAGAGGATCTTCCTCACTCAGGGATCAAACCCCCATCTCTTACATACCTTACATTGGCAGGCGGGTTTTACCACTAGCGCCAACTGGGAAGCCCTTCACATACAGTGTATGTAATTAAGAACATGAACTGTGATGCCAGATTCATAGTTTGAGTCTGAATCTTGATGCAGTTACTTACAAGCTATGTTGTTGTTGTTTGGTCACTAAGTTGTGTCCCACTCTTTGGGACCCCATGGACTGCAGCACTCCACGTTTTCCCTTCCTTCACCGTCTCCTGGAGTTTACTCAAATTCATGTCCCTTGAGTCCAGTGATGCTATCTAACCATCTCATCCTCTGCTGCCCCCCCTTCTCCCTTTGCCTTCAATCTTTCCCAGCATCAGAATGTTTTCCAGTGAGTCAGGTCTTCACATCAGATGGCCAAAGTACTGGAGCTTCAGCTTTAGCATCAGTCCTTCCAATGAATATTCAGGGCTGGTTTCCTTTAGGATTGACTGGTTTGATCTCCTTACAGTCAAAGGGACTCTCAAGTCTTCTCCAGCACCAAAATTTGAAGGCATCAGTTCTTTGGCCCTCAGCCTTCTTTATGGTCCAACTCTTAGATCTACACATAACTACTAGAAAAACCAAGCGGAAAGCAGAAACACTTTAAGACATTATTTTAACTCCATCTGGGTAATGTGGTACACTACTTCTTCAATGACGGGCAGTGATCCCGTGTCCTCATAATCATGCTTTTTTATAATGCCCTCTCCCTGGATTTCCTGATGGCTTAGACAATCTGCCTGCAATGTTGGAGACGGGGGTTTGATCCCTGGGTTGGGAAGATCCCCTGGATGAGGGCAACCCACTCCAGCATTCTTGCCTGGAAAATCCCCGTGGACAAGGGAGCCCGGTTGGGCTACAGTCAGTAGGGTCTCAAAGAGTCGGACACAACTGAGTGACTCAGCACAACACAGCATGACTCTGTGTGTGAGCACAGTCCCTGGTGAATATCTTCTAGTGAAGAGAATATGGCTAATGTGATGAGGTTATAAAAGAAAGTGACTTCTGTCTTATCCTTGTTCCCCTCCCCACCCCGACCAGCTCTCCTGACTTACTTGATCTGAAGAAGTCAGTGGCCATGTTGTGATCTTCTCTTTGGAGAGGTTCATGAGATGAGGAACTAGGGTAACCTTTGATCAAGCCCCTTGAGGAACTGAATCCTACCAACAACTACATAAATGAGCTTGGAAGCAGGTCCACCCCCTAGTTGAGCATTAAGATAACTGCAGCCCTACTGCGTACATTGAAGGCAGTCCTGATAAGACTGAGTCAAAAGATCCAGCTAAGCAATGCCAAAGAGATAATAAATATCATTGTTTGAAGCCATGAAGTTTGGGATTATTTTGTTGCATATCATAAAATAACTAATACACTTGGCTTTGTAAATGTGTATTTTTACAACAAATTTGAATAGCTGGAAAGTTTAATGATATTTTTGAAACCTTAAAAGGGTTATTGCTGCTGCTGCTGCTAAGTCACTTCAGTCGTGTCTGACTCTGTGCGACCCCATAGACAGCAGCCCACCAGGCTCCGCTGTCCCTGGGATTCTCCAGGCAAGAACACTGGAGTGGGTTGCCATTTCCTTCTCCAATGCATGAAAGTGAAAAGTGAAAATGAAGTCGCTCGGTCGTGTCCCACTCTTAGCGACCCCATGGACTGCAGCCTTCCAGGCTCCTCTGTCCATGGGATTTTCCAGGCAAGAGTACTGGACTGGGGTGCCATTGCCTTCTCCAAAAAGGGTTATTACAATAGGCTTAATGCCAACTTCACCACTATACAAATGATTGTTAGAGTCTAATTATTCATGGTCTCACTAATGTAAATTTGCAGAAGCAGTTTATTCTTTATCTTTTTTTTCTTCTGTTCCCCTCATTTATAACAGATGATCTAGTAACTAAAGTAACTTGAAAATGATGGACTTTTAAAAATTAAAATATTCTAGAAGAAACTGCCACAAATAAAAAAAAGAAGTTATTTTAAGACACTGTATTTGACAGGGTATTTGATACTTCAAATCTGTGTAAGTTACCTGTCAACTTATTCCAAGGTTGAATATACTTTTAAAAAGTTTGTTTTCTTATTTAGTTTTTTCACTGTTGACCATGATGTCAATTCTATCTAAATATAGTTTTTAGATGGATTATGGAGCAAATCTTTGTGTATCTGCATGTGTATCTCTTAATTTTAGTTGTCTTTAGGTTTTCTACTGTGTAAGGTTAAAATCATGTCTCTATGACACCTTCTTTCTTTAAGTGCTAACCTTAAGTTGGTTCTTGCTGTGGGCAAAGTGTGTTTTGGCAGGACTTCATATGTGAATGACTTGTTTGTATTGAAAATTATGATCTATATTCAAAAAATCAGGACCAACAGTCTTTCAAATGATTTAGTCTGGTATTTGATAGAAGAAAAAGTTGATAGCAAGTAAGTTCTTCAAATATACTCACTGAAGCTAATGTGTTTTTCTCAGATTGTGATGCTCTTGGTGATAAAAATAATAACATAAAGAATATTTGACACAATCTAAAAATCTTTTTCCTTCCCTATATTCCTGAGTTCTCTGCTTAATAAACATTATAAATATTTCGCTGTTGCCCTGAAAGTATGGATAGTTGCCAAACATAACTCCTTCAGATAAGGGAAAAAAATTCAAAACCATAATCTCAAAGGAAAATAGGTAAATAATGATACTATGTTTAAAGTCATCAGAGTTGGCAAATCTTGACCTTTTTTATTCTGTTGCTGAGAGAAATGAATTTGATAAATTTACCTTTCTACCTTCCAAGCCTCATTAAATTAATCTTATTACAAGTGGGAATTTAGTAAAACTAGAAGGCAATGGCACCCCACTCCAGTACTTTTGCTTGGAAAATCCCATGGATGGAGGAGCCTGGTAGGCTGCAGTCCATGGGGTCGCTAGAAGTTGGACACGACTGAGCGACTTCACTTTCACTTTTCACTTTCATGCACTGGAGAAGGAAATGGCAACCCACTCCAGTGTTCTTGCCTGGAGAATCCCAGGGATGGGGGAGCCTCGTGGGCTGCTGTCTATGGGGTCGCACAGAGTCGGCCACAACTGAAGCGACTTAGCAGCAGCAGAATATAGCTAGGGGGCATATTTTTACTGACTATAGAGACAGTCTGAACTATACTTTTATTTCCTCTGAGTATTCAGAAAGAGTAGATCAATAATTACAAATTCAATATCCAGAAGTGATTTTCTTCCATTTTAAATCATTGAAGAGATTTTTAACACTGTTTGTTTAGAAAATGTGGTTTAAAAGTCCACATGGAAAGTTAGTGTCACTTTTCTTCTCAGTGACATTACAGAGTTAGATGAAGTCTTCATTGGGTTAAAATACGCAGATCTGAGTAGACTTCTATGAAAACAATTATTCTCAGGTCTCCCGTGCTCTGATGGGCATGCACTGTCCTACCAGAGGAATTTCATTTGGCAAATTTGTGATGTATCTGTGCAGACCAGCTCTGTTCCCTAGTTTAAGTCATCTATTACACTCTGTGCCAGGGTCTCCAGATATCTAAACTTAGACACCCTTTAAGAAATGGGATAATCAAAGTCATCATTTGAAGAAAATAGTTTGGGGCATTTGAAAAAAAGCTCAAAAGGACATAAATATTAAAGAAAGTAAATGTAGACTGTTCAAGTACAGAGAATTGTCTTGAGAATCAGAACAAAAAACCCTGGAAAAGCTCACCCTAGTTCTTTACTTTGAAGCTCTACAGGATTTCCTCTCAGCAGGCTGGCCTGAGGCAGAACTAGGAAGTAGGTGAAGTTGGAGTACATTTTTTCCCCCTTGAGTCTTGTCTTCTAGCGCTACATGTGAATTTGCATCTTAACTTGGCTTCCTTGTTTTCCCTACTGGAAATTGACATTTTAGGTGCTATGAAAATAGCTGAGAGGGAAAAGAGTTTCTGAGTATGATGACCATTCAGTGCTTCTCCAGATTTGCTAGATAACAGCTGCCTGCTCTGCCTAAGCACCTAGGGCCCTCTCTTGAGGATAAGCTAGTGATTACAGTGAAAATGAAAACATATGAAATACATAAACATCTATTGAAAAGCTTCAAGTTTGTCCCAGCCACTAACATGAGTCCAGTCTGCTAGATATCCTAATCTCTATGGACCCCCCTTGCTAAACCGTGTATGTTCTTGATTTGAACCTGATATGTCTCTTTTGCACTTAGAATTAGCAAAACATTATGCACTTATCAGAAATGTTCACCTTGGACTGACTTTATTTGCAGGCTTTTAAAGTTTGCTTTAAAATATTAATTTAGAAAATGTTAGTGAACCTGAAGAAGTTATATTTGATAAAGAAATGATCCTAGCCACAAGGTCCCTTTTTAAGAGTGTTTTCTCTTTTTTTAATTGCTTTTGTTGGAATATAGTTGCTTGCCAGATGGTGCGAGTAGTAAAGAACCCACCTCCCAATGCAGGAGACATAAGAGATGCAGGTCCGATCCCTGAGTGGGGAAGATCCTCTGGAGGAGGGCATTGCAACCCACTCCAGTATTCTTGCCTGGAGAATCCCATGCACAGAGGAGCCTTGTGGGCTCCAATCCATAGGGTCACAAAGAGTTAACACAACTGAAGCGACTTAGCATATTAGTACACATAGGTGCTTTACAATGTTGTGTTAGTTTCCACTGTACAGCAAAATGAGTCACCCATACATATACATATATCGCCTCCCTTTTGGACTTCCTTCCTATTTGGATCACCACAGGGCATTCCGTAGAATTATCTTTAAAAAACCTTATTTCCGCTTCATTTTAAACTCTTAACATGATGTTTATCTAAAATAATAGATAGGGTAGAAATGCAATTTTTATTTTTAATGTAAAAAAATCAAACAAAGCATTTTGTTGAATAGCAGGTACACACCACATTAAGGTGTGTGGAGATGGAGTGATACCTGTAGTATGCCAGGTACTGAGAGAAAAGAGTTGGTGAGATGAAAAGAGTTACTGCTGTACATATGTGTGTATGTATGTGTCTGATTCTGTGCTAAACTGTGGGGTAGAGATGAAGAGGATAACTTAGTTTCACAGAAGGGAATCCTCATTCGCAGACAATGAACGTGCACAGGCTTTGGAAATGGATAAAAAATGGGATTTAATCTTTCTGTAAATCCAGAAGAAGCTGTATGATATTGAAGTCCGAATAAGTGTAATCTGGCATAAGGCATGGAATAAGTCATATGTTACCTGTAGCAGTACCTCACAGGGCAGTGAGGTTAAATACTTAGGAATAACTTGATTACCTTGGATACAGGTGTGTCCTGCAGTTTTTAACCAGAGTGTAATGTGATCAAAATGGCCTTTTGGTAATGTAACTGATAACTGGGCACAGGTTAGAATAGAGACGAAGAGACAGAATGAGGGAAACAAGTTAAAAAACTATTGCAGTGACCAGATAACTGATGATAGTGGGAATGAAGAGAAGGGGAATACCCTGGGAGATATTTTGAAGATGTAATTAACGAGACTTTCTGTTTATATAAATACAGTGCATGAAGGAGGCTATGAGGCTCCTAAGATGCTCAACTGCATGTTTCATACACTTTTTTTCTGTATAAAATAAAAATAAAATTTATATTATCTAAACATATATTTTCTGTAGCAAATGAGTATTTTAAGGTTAGATGAAGGAGGAATACAACCGAGTTGATAGTGGACTTCCCAAGTGGTGCAGTGGTAAAGAATCTGCCTGCCAATGCCAGACTGCAAAAGATTTGATTTTGCAGGAATCAAAAGGGTTTGATTCCTAGGTCAGGAAGATCCCCTGGAGTAGGAAATGGCAATGCATTCCAGTATTCTTACCTGGAAAATTAGATGGGCAGAGGAGCCTGGCGGGCTACAGTCCATGGGGTTGGACACGATGGAGGAACTCAGCACACATGCTGGAGTTGATAGAGCTCGTGAAGATGTGAAACTGAACCACATGGGGGACAGTGTGGGCAGCTCATTGCTTATACAACTGTCTAGATAACTTTTGGCCTAGAAGTCAAGAGATAATAAAGAAACCACCTTGGGTGTGTCAGAAGAGTGACATGAAAGTAGTATGAACCTCATTTTTGTTATTCCTGAAAAAGTTGTATACTAGTGTGGTTGGCTATTAACACATGTAGCAAAGGAAAACCTTTCCCTTCTTTCTTTTGAGAGAGAGTTAGAGGCAATGTGGAAGGTTGATCATTTCTGCAACTCTAAAGGGGAAACTAAGACAATAATTAAATTGATATAAGGCATATTAACCAAGGAAAAACAAATTTAATTTTTTATGTACAGTATCCCCCAAAATATGAGATTCAGAGAAGTAACCAAAGCAGGTAGCTTTTATACCTTTTAGGCAAAGAAGCAATAAACTAGTGTTGGATTGACAAAGGGTTTTGAGCTTAGGGTAGCTAATTAGTGAAGAAGTAACAAGGTTAATTTATATAGGCTTTTTGCCCTTGTATTCTCTGGCTCTGGAGATAGAATGTCTTTTTACCTCCTGGTACAGGGAGAGCCTCCCCTAAACATGGAAGATTCATTTCCTGTTTTTAGGAAAACAAAGGAGGATCAGAGTGTCCTTTTGGTAACTGCTGTTTCTTAAGTAACTTTAATTCAATATAATCAATATTTTGGATGGCATATTTTGCTCCTTTTACCACAGGATCTGGAGACAGAAAGAATAGGTTTTGAGTTCCAACTCTTAAACTTACTTCTTGTATGACCTAATATAACTAAATCTCAGTATCCTCATTTGTAAAATGGAAACAACAGAGGTTCGCTATAGGGTGATTTTGAGGATTAAATGAGACAGCTAATATGCAATACTAAGTGTTCAGTTCAGTTCAGTTGCTCAGTTGTGTTCGACTCTTTGAGACCCCATGGACTGCAACACACCAAGCTTCCCTGTCCATCACCAACTCCCGGAGTTTACTCAAACTCATGTCCACCTAGTCAGTGATGCCTTCCAACCATCTCATCCTCTGTTGTCTCCTTCTCTTCCCTCCTTCAATCTTACCCAACATCAGGATCTTTTCAATGAGATGGTTTTTCGCATCAGGTGGCCAAAGTATTGGAGTTTCAGCTTCAGCATCAGTCCTTCCAATGAATATTCAGGACTGATTTCCTTTAGGATTGACTGGTTGGATCTCCTTGCAGTCCAATGGACTCTCAAGAGTCTTCTCCAACACCATAATTCAAAAGCATCAATTTGTCGGCTCTTAACCTTCTTTATTGTCCAACTCTCACATCCATACATGACTACTGGAAAAGCCATAGCTTGGACTAGATGGTCCAAGCTATGGCTTTTCCATTTGTCTTTTTAATATGCTGTCTAGGGTGGCATTAATATGCTGTATTAATATGCTGTATTTAGTATGCTGGCATACTAAATGTGGCATTCAGTAATTGATCAGTACATAAATAATAGTTGCTCTTGTTATTACCATGTTATAATATGGACAAATGAACATAGAATAATGATTTGGGACATGGTTAGAGGCAATATGGAAAGCTGATCTTTTCTGCAACTCTAAAGGGTAAACTAAGATTATGAAAGGTGGAATTAAAAAGAACTTAGATATTCGGGATGGGGAACATATGTATACCTGTGGCGGATTCATTTTGATATTTGGCAAAACTGATACAATTATGTAAAGTTTAAAAATAAAATTGAAAAAAAAAAAAAAACTTAGATAGAGGATTTCTGCCTAAGATTTTTCTATTAACTTGAAAAGCCTTATAGCTATGCATTATAGTTGGTTATTATTTGCTAAATAATTTATCACATGCACTTCATAATCACTGACATTTTAATATAAAAGTCTGTATATTAAATAATAAAAAGTTTATTATATTAAAATGTCTGAAATAGCTAAATATTTAAACTGATAAATTACTATGAAGTTGGTGTACTCATTAAGAGTAAGGGGCATGGCTAAGATATGATTTTTAAAAAGAGAAATTCTAAACAGGAAAACTTCTGAAATTTTTGGTGACTATATGCATGAATAAAAGGAATTTGAGGCAGCTTCCAGTTTTCTGTTATTGTATCATTTGATATGAATTTTTAAAAAGATGACTGATGATTTGATCCTGAAAGAGAAGTGTTGGCAGAATACTGAAGGACATAGGTTTGTATAGAATTAGAGTTAATTTAAAAGGTGGTGTTGAATGCTTAGTTATGTTGTGTGGAATTTGAGGCAAAATTGCCTATCCCACCCTAGATGATGTCAAATGGGCAACTGAAAATATGAAGCTGTTGAGACGGTTAAGAAATAGTCTCAAGTCATTCTGTTCTTTATTAATACAGGCTTTCTGTGAGAATCCATACTAAGAATTTCTTTTAAGCCATTTATATACTGGTTAGATCTAGTTGCAGGATCAAGAAAGCCAATGCCTTCTAGAAAAATTTAGATAAGCAGAGATTAGAAGGCATTCCATATAGAAGAGATCTGAATGAATAAATGAGTGGAAGAGGTGCATGGTTGCTAAGAAATGAATACAGTTGTGTTTCTTGGCTACAGAAAAGGACAAAGATAGCTGAGAATCTTTGGAAAGTAAGTCTGATGTAGGAAAAAACTTTTGTATTTATTGTATTTAATACAGTTGCACTAAGTAGTAGTTGCTTGCTTTTTTATTCCACAAATGAGAAATTTGAGAGTCAGAGAATTCATTGGCTTGTCTAACATGTTTAACCAGAAAGTATGATATGAGGACTCCGATTCCCAAGGAGAGATTTTATGTCTTTGGGGAAAGGGACAGAAGGAGGTTTTGCTCTTCCATGAGCTGAAAGATGGTGTTGTTATATAGGATCTAAAAACAGCAGAAAGCTAACTTTGGCGTGATGATGAACAGTTTGTTCTAAGATTGCCAGGTAACAGGTCATCCAAATCAAGATTGGAAAATGTAGACTCAGGAGTTAAAGGTTGACAAGTTATAATAATAAAACTATGAAAGTGATGGACATATTAAGGGCACTGATGATAAAAGGATGTGGTTCAGTGATGAGGTCTAAGTTATAACTTGGCAATACAAAATTTGAGACCTGATAGATTGGTAAAGCTATTTAATCGCTTCCCACCGTGTTTTCAGTCCACGACAGGAACAGACAGAACAGAAACTCAGACGCTGTGGATAACAGAGACAAGTATTGGTGTGGTTGCCGTAGCATAAGGTAATAGGTTACTAACAATTGTGTGGGAAGACCCACTGAAGGAATTGACCATAAGAGTCCAAAATAAGTTCATGGCCAGACCAGCTAAGAAGAAGCTAATGGTTTATGAGTGATTGGGGAATAGATGAGTGAATCATTACCACTGTTAAGTGTTCATACCTGTACAGGGTATTTGACATAAATGACTCAGATTGAAGACATTAAATCTGCTGCTCCCATGTAAAAAGTGTAATATTCCCTTCTTAATAAAGTGAGTGACTCTCAATAAAACATACCTTCTTATGTGGAATTTCATCTGTATCAAAAGGTTCCATTACCTAAATAATTCCTTAAGTTCTGTTTGTATGGTATTACTATGAACAACATGTAGCTCAACTATTTAATCAGTCTCAAGAGAAAACAAATCAATAAAAAATAATATTTTAGATTTAATGAGTTCAAGGAACATAGACTGTCAGAGATGGAACTAGAAAATATTTAAGTCATGCTTTGTGTTTTTTCTTTTCCTGAATGAAAAACCACATAGAATTATATTAGGGATACAGGGAGGCATTCCTTTAATACCATTTGAATAACAATGTAATCAATCATGAAGTTTATATGCAAAGTTTACATATTTTAGTATTTTATTTCACTAAGATTAAGCATTTATGCTGCATATATTTTAGTAACTCTTAAGAGATAGAATTCAGAGTTCTTAGGGAGTGGTCACTTTAGAATATCTGAATAGTATTGGGATGAGTGTTTAATAAGAGGATAGCTATTTGAGCCCAGAACTGACAAGATTTACCTAAAATCATTTCCTTCATTGGTAGAAAATGCTAAACCTTGAAATCACTGCTTTGGACCAAGACACTGATTCTCTGCTTCAGTTCTCTTCCTTCTAGAAGTCCACATGGGTAGCAAGCAGTAGAGCCTGAAAGATTTTTTTCCAACATTTTGGAAATCCTCATGAAAACCCTAATTTACGTCTTCACATTTGGCTAAACATATAGCAATCCTAATTTCATGCTAATCAGAAACTCAGATTAATTGTTAGTGGCATCACTGAAACTTTTGACATGTGAAGGATGAAGCAGACTCACTTACTGAATCACATGTCTGGTCATCACAGTGCCCATTTCAATCACTTATTACCACAAAAAAAAAAAAAAATGCAAAATGGGAGTTAAAGTCTTCAAAAACATAAGATCTACAGGGAAAACAATAAAATGGTCCTTTATGGGTTAAAAAAAGGCAAAAAAAAATGAGAACCACCATTTAAAAGTACTCATAATATCCCAATTTAAAATGTAAATATTGCCAGGAATGACACAATAATCTGTTGGCTCCCATCTAATACAAAAGCAAAGACCAATTATCAGTTGGGGGCTTTCCAGGTGGCATAGTGGTGAAGAATCTACCTATCAATGTAGGAGATGTAAGAGGCGTGGCTTCGATCCCTAGGTTGAGAGGATCTCCTGGAGTAGGAAATTGCAACCCACTCCAGTATTCTTGCCTGGAAAATTCCATGGACACAGGAGACTGGCAGGCTCCAGTCCATGGGATTACTAAAAGTTGGACACGACTGAGCAACTAAACACACACACAAACAACAGAGCAAAAAGCAGAGACCAATACAATATACAGAAAGAATGTCAATCAAATTGAAGGCAGTGAAAAGGTCAGGAACAGGACTCTTCTGGGAATGTTTGTAACATAAGGTTATTTGTACTTTAGTGTAGAGAGTGTCTTGAAATAAAAGACTTGATTCCAAAAGGAGGATGGAAGTAAGTGATAACTGCCTCAGACAAGCTCTGTTTAAATCCTGGGGGGCAGGGAAGAGAAAGAGAATCAAACAGACTTGCTAAATCACAATTATTACCCATTTTCTATTGACAAAGATGATGACGTGCTAGTACTTATTGTTAAGCTTCTGTGGTTTAGGTGTTGCTTATGATTAATGATTTCACACTAATTTAATTATGTTTATTTTAATAGAAACATGGACATGAAAAAGAAAATATTTAATTCAAAACTATTTTTCATAGTTATAACCAATTAAAATGTGAAATGAGTGAACTTACTTTCAGAGGTATTACTTATTTTCTTGCTGAAAACATATTGAAAGTCTCGAACAAAATGCAAGTCACAGTATTCAGGATCAGATATGAATTTAACTTTAACAAATTACACCGGATTTACTTTTCTAAAGAGTAGAAAGCTCAGTCATTGCAGTCCATGTTGACAGCAGAGAAATCACCCACATTATCCATAACAAATGAGGTGTAAGCTGCTGGGCTTCCTCATTGAGGCCTCACTAGTGGATATAGTCATGGATGATCTTAGTGAGTAAGGACCACAGTGGATCTTCTGAAAGCACAACTTCTCCCTTCAACTCAGCCTTAAAAACAAGGTATAAGGAGGCTGAGACACAGCCTTGTCCAGAAATATGCTGATGGCCATCATACTTGAGCCAGGAGCTTCTGATCAATCTTAGGGTTATACAATGCACAATTCAAAAGCTAATTAAAATTAAAAGCTTCTTCACAACAAAGGAAACTATAAGCAAGGTGAGAAGACAGCCTTCAGAATGGGAGAAAATAGTAACAAATGAAGCAACTGACAAATAATTAATCTCAAAAATATAGAAGCAACTCCTGCCGCTCAAATCTAGAAAAATAAACAACCCAATAAAAATGGGCCAAAGAACTAAACAGACATTTCTCCAAAGTAGACATACAGATGGCTAACAAACACATGAAAAGATGTTCAACATCACTCATTATCAAAGAAATGCAAATCAAAACCACAATGAGGCACCATTTCACGCCAGTCAGAATGGCTGCGATCCAAAAGTCTACAAGCAATAATTGCTGGAGAGGGTGTGGAGAAAAGGGAACCCTCTTACACTGTTGATGGGAATGCAAACTAATACAGCCACTATGGAGAATGGTGTGGAGATTCCTTAAAAAACTGAAAATAGAACTGCCATATGACCCAGCAATCCCACTGCTGGGCATACACACTGAGGAAACCAGAATGGAAAGAGACACATGTACCCCAGTGTTCATTGCAGCACTGTTTATAATAGCCAGGACATGGAAGCAACCTTGGAGAAGGCAATAGCAGCCCACTCCAGTACTCTTACCTGGAAAATCCCATGGACAGAGAAGCCTGGTAGGTTGCAGTCCATGGGGTCGCAAAGAGTCGGACACGACTGAGCGACTTCACTTTCACTTTTCACTTTCATGCATTGGAGAAGGAAATGGCAACCCGCTCCAGTGTTCTTGCCTGGAGAATCCCAGGGACAGAGGAGCCTGGTGGGCTGCCGTCTGTGGGGTCACACAGAGTTGGACACGACTGAAGCGACTTAATAATAGGAAGCGACCTAGATGTCCATAAGCAGATGAAGGGATAAGAAAGCTGTGGTACATATACACAATGGAGTATTACTCAGCCATTAAAAAGAATACATTTGAATCAGTTCTAATGAGGTGGATGAAACTGGAGCCTATTATACAGAGTAAGTAAGCCAGAAAGAAAAACACCAATACAGTATACTAACACATACATATAGAATTTAGAAAGATGGTAATGATAACCCTGTATGCGAGACAGCAAAAGAGACACAGATGTATAGAACAGTCTTTTGGACTCTGTGGGAGAGGGTGAGGGTGGG
The DNA here is from genome assembly GCF_019923935.1 of Bubalus bubalis. Taxonomy (NCBI): domain Eukaryota; kingdom Metazoa; phylum Chordata; class Mammalia; order Artiodactyla; family Bovidae; genus Bubalus; species Bubalus bubalis. The sequence continues at coordinate 138,530,558 of NC_059157.1, read as the reverse complement.
ATGACTTGGGAGAATGGCATTGAAACATGTATAATATCCTATGTGAAACGAATCGCCAGTCCAGGTTCAATGCATGATACAGGATTCTTGGGGCTGGTGCACTGGATGACCCAGAGGGATGGTATGGGGAGGGAGGTGGGAGGGCGGTTCAGGATGGGGAACAAGTGTATACCTGTGGCAGATTCATGTTGATGTATGGCAAAACCAATACAATATTGTAGAGTAATTAGCCTCCAATTAAAATAAATAAATTTATATTAAAAAAAAAAGCTAGTGTATACTAGGAACCTTGTTCAGTTCTAAACAAACTTCTCATCCATCACTCTTGCCATTTCTACAATTACCCCCACTTGAAACAAGTACATTCTTGAATTTAATGCTATGGAACCAGAGCAAGATTTATTTACCTTGATGTCTCCCGGAGTGATGCTAACGACCCATAGATGAGCTGTAGGAGCTATTTGACAGAAGAGTATAGGATCTGCCATAAAATTTCATCCCAAATATGAGTGATATTCAAAGAGTGTCTTTATAATAGTTTAACTTAATTTTCAATATTTCTGAGAAAAAAAGCAATTCCATCAATATTTGAAAAATGCATATTTCCATTTTTTAGTTGTTTAGGGACCCTCCATACTTTTCTCCACAGTGGCCGTATAAATTTACATTCCCACCATCAGTGCTGGAGGGCTCCCTTTTCTTTACATCCTCTCCAGCACTTATTGTTTATAGATTTTTTGATGATGGCCATTCTGATCAGTGTAAGATGATACCTCATTGTAGTTAAATCCAGAAAGAAGGGATTATATGTATACATATAGCTGATTCATTTTGCTGTATAGCAGAAACTAACACAACATTGTAAATCAACTATAGTCCAATAAAAATTAATTTAAAATGTGTATTTTCATGTCCTAAGATCTGGAGAAATTTAGGAAATAATCAATAATTTATTTTACTGAAGCATACTATTAAGTTATTATATGAAGATAATGATTTTAAACAACATAAAATTGGTTGATTGTGTTTCTTAATCAATAAATAGCAAATCAATTAAAATGATAATTGGAGTCTCTAGATTAGAAACAATTTTGATTAAGTGCTCCTTTAAAATAAATGCCAGACATGATTGAAAATGTCACAAAATGAATCAAAATTCTTTTCTGATATTCATTTTGGCAGTGTGTCCTGCCCAGGAATTACACATTCTAATTAAGGACAGAATGGAGCCACATAAGAGTAGACATTTCTGCAAATTAATATGACTCTTCCTTAAGTTTTTACTAGTAAACCTCATAAGCGTTTGTGTGTTAAAATATCATAAAATTTACTTTAAGATATTTATATTTTGCAGTTAGAACTAAAAAGAAAAAGAGGACACAGAAGTAATCCATATGTAGATTATTGATTCTTATGTGTATCAGTATTTAGATATGTCTCCATGCAACTGAAAATAAGCCAATAATATCTTAATTTAATTGCTTTAATTAACTTTATCAGTATCAAATCATGCATGGAAATAGCTAATTTAATACTAAGTATATACACTTTACACTGTTCTATGAAGAATCACTGTGGGTGTAATAACATCTGAGATAGTAATTAAACTAAGCAACAGCATTTTATTCTACATATCTCTGCCCATACTCCATCATTCAATTAGCTTGTAATTACTAACCCAATTAAATTATAATTTATATTATATTATATAACGTTATTTGTCCAGTATATATCATCCCTTGTCTCCAAAACTGAATCAGTGAAACATACCAAAATGTTTTAAATTTTGAAAACAAATTTTTTCCAAATAAATTTTGTTCTTCTTAGAAGTGATACAGGCATATTGTAATTCTAGATTTTAGAATATTTTAAGATCAGTTCTTTAACCGTTAGACCCAATTTTCCTTTATTGGTTTAGCTGCTTTGTAGGCATACAGAGAGAGAACTTCACTTTCTTCTCATCACTCTGTTCAAACTTCAGTGAGGTTTCCTGAACACTCACAGTGGGTCTGGATTCCCATCTGATTCCAAGGATTCAGGATGGGTCAGAGAAGATCCAGACAGTGTTCCACTGTGTTCAACCAAAGCTTTTATCTCAATTAGAAAAGCTTCTCTATGTTCTCTCTGCCTAACAAACTACTATACATCTTTCTCAATACAATTAAATTGTCTTATCTCCTATGAAACTTTTCTTGATGCTGCCAGGGAGAGTTAAGTATGAGTTCCTCCCTTCTCTGGGACAATAAAATGAGAGTGCTTGTATATGTGTGTATGTATATGTGTGTGTGCCCATGTGTCTGTTTATGTTCCATGTACATGTATGTGTGCATGTTTCTAAAAGTACTGTGGATTTAAGGCGGATAGCCTAAAGTTTCATTACAAGGATTAACTTGTAATATTACTGAAATACATTTGAATCATCCATACTCACTGTAATTTACATGATGCTAACGAAAGTTAATATTCAGGACCTCTTATTTGCATAAGCCCTGTGAGCACTCCCTGGAGTAGGATACAGCAACCCATTCCAGTATTCTTGCCTGGAAATTCCATGGACAGAGGGGCCTGAGAGGGGCTACACAGTCCATGGGATCGCATAGTCGAATGCAACTGAGCAGACACACAATGTAAATACTGATAGTTACTGGAAGGTATATAACGTTACATATTGAAACATTTGCTTGTATTTCTGGTGAAGAGATCCCAAAAGAAGGCATTTGAATCCCTAATGTTTCAATATTTGGTATGTTTTACTTTCTAGTTCTAAATATATATTTACTTTGTGCCTAAAAGGAAATGGCAACCCACTCCAGTGTTCTTGCCTGGAGAATCCTAGGGAAGGGGGAGCCTGGTGGGCTGTGGTCTATGGGGTCGCACAGAGTTGGACACGACTGAAGTGACTTAGCAGTAGCAGTAGCAGTAAATTAGTGTTTGGATTTTTTTTTTCTTTTTCTCAAAGAAGTTACCCCAGATTGTATAATCCTTAGACACCACAAAATCTAAATCATCCTCTTTGGAAACAGCAAAGTAGATGCAGGAGAACTATTCACTGAACTCGTGAGTAAGCTTAACATTTGTTCTGCACTCATCACTGCATTCAGTAGGGTCTTGCCAAGGTTCCATATTAGAACTATAAAATTCTTTGCTTTTTTTGCCCTTGTTTCCTCTTCATATGTAATTTTTGCAAGGCAAGTTTCTGGAGACTCAAAAATAAAGACGCTGTAGTAGAGAAAAAAGAAACAAACAGTGAAATCAGAGAGATCAAAATTCAAGGTTCAAGTCCCACACCTACCTTTTATCCACCTAGCCTTTAATCATAACTAATCAGTTTAAAATTTCTGATTCCTTATTTCTACATGTATGTAATGCAAACAGTAGTCCCTTCCTGGCAAGGTTTGGGATGATTAGAGATGACATATTTAAAATTTTTCATAGATCACAGCTAATCAAAAACTGATGTAACTGCCATTAGAATTATTTCCTCTGAGTGAAAACTGTTTTGGGAAATGGTTTCTGCCCATTTCTCTTTCATAATTCTAAGGGTAACCATGAAAGAGTCTCAGTTTGGTGCTAATGTACCTTTAACAGCTCTCTTTTACAGTGGGTAGTTCTGAGCTTACCCAACAAGGAAAGACCTCTGAGTGCCATTTTTATGAGAGAGACATGGCATTTCTTAGCTCAAGCTATTTACCTTACCCACTAAAAAAATACCACAGAGAAGGCTGACAGAGAGCACAGAATATTTTAAATCAAAACAATCAAACATGTAAGACTAAAAGATCTCCTCTTCAGGTGAAAAGACAGCCTTCAGAATGGGAGAAAATAATAGCAAATGAAGTAACTGACAAAGAACTAATCTCAAAAATATACAAGCAACTCCTGCAGCTCAATTCCAGAAAAATAAACGACCCAATCAAAAAATGGGCCAAAGAACTAAACAGACATTTCTCCAAAGAAGACATACAGATGGCTAACAAACACATGAAAAGATGCTCAACATCACTCATTATCAGAGAAATGCAAATCAAAACCACAATGAGGCACCATTTCACGCCAGTCAGAATGGCTGCGATCCAAAAGTCTACAAGCAATAAATGCTGGAGAGGGTGTGGAGAAAAGGGAACCCTCTTACACTGTTGGTGGGAATGCAAACTAGTACAGCCACTATGGAGAACAGTGTGGAGATTCCTTAAAAAACTGGAAATAGAACTGCCTTATGACCCAGCAATCCCACTGCTGGGCATACACACTGAGGAAACCAGAATGGAAAGAGACACGTGTACCCCATGTTCATCGCAGCACTGTTTATAATAGCCAGGACATGGAAGCAACCTAGATGTCCATCAGCAGATGAATGGATAAGAAAGCAGTGGTACATATACACAATGGAGTATTACTCAGCCATTAAAAAGAATACATTTGAGTCAATTCTAATGAGGTGGATGAAACTGGAGCCTATTATACAGAGTAAGTAAGCCAGAAAGAAAAACACCAATACAGTATACTAACGCATATATATGGAATTTAGAAAGATGGTAATGATAACCCTGTATGTGAGACAGCAAAAGAGACACAGATGTATAGAACAGTCTTTTGGACTCTGTGGGAGAGGGCGAGGGTGGGATGATTTGGGAGAATGGCACTGAAACATGTATAATATCATAATTGGAACGAATCGCCAGTCCAGGTTCTATGCATGATATAGGATGCTCAGGGCTGGTGCACTGGGATGACCCAGAGGGATGGTACGGGGAAGGAGGTAGGAGGGGGGTTCAGGATGGGGAACACGTGTACACCCGTGGTGGATTCATGTTGATGTATGGCAAAACCAATACAATATTGTAAAGTAAATAGCCTCCAATTAAAATAAATAAATTTATATTAAAAAAAAAAGAAAATTTCTTCTTCAATAACATTTCCTCTATCTGGATGACTGTACATTTTGGATACAGGAGAAAGCTAATGTATTCTATCTGTATACCCTCCATTCCTTTTCTCTTTTTTTCTTTTTAATTGGAGGATCGTCGCTTTACAATGTTGTGTTGGTTTCTGTTGTACAACAATGTGAATCAGCCAAAAGTATACATATATACCCTCCTTCTTGAGCCTCCCTCCCACTGGTCCCCTATCCCACACATCCCCATCCCACACCTCTAGTTCATCACAGAGCACCAAGCTGATTTCCCTGTGTTCTACAGCTGCTTCACGAGCATACCATCACTTGGTCCAGGAGGCTGAGATGATTTGGAACTCTTGGAAATCACTGACAGTGGTAACAAGATAATTCAAATTTCTCCTGTCCAAAGCAACTCTGGGCAGTCCATCTTCTGAATAATTAACCTACAGGATATTCTGCAGCTGTTCAGTTCAGTTCAGTTCAGTTCAGTCGCTCAGTCGTGTCCAACTCTTTGGAACCCCATGAATTGCAGCACACCAGGCCTCCCTGTCCATCACCAACTCCTGGAGTTCACTCAGACTCACGTCCATCGAGTCAGTGATGCCATCCAGCCTTCTCATCCTCTGTCATCCCTTCTCCTCTTGCCCCCAATCCCTCCCAGCATCAGAGTCTTTTCCAATGAGTCAACTCTTTGCATGAGGTGGCCAAAGTGCTGGAGTTTCAGCTGTAGCATCATTCCTTCCAAAGAAATCCCAGGGCTGATCTCCTTCAGAATGGACTGGTTGGATCTCCTTGCAGTCCAAGGGACTCTCAAGAGTCTTCTCCAACACCACAATTCAAAAGCATCAATTCTTCGGCGCTCAGCTTTCTTCACAGTCCAACTCTCACATCCATACATAACTACTGGAAAAACCATAGCCTTGACTAGACGAACCTTTGTTGGCAAAGTAATGTCTCTGCTTTTGAATATGCTATCTTGGTTGGACATAACTTTCCTGCAGCTGTTAACAGAAGCTAATTTGTTCAAACAACTGCATATTTTAAACAGATTCCCCCAAAATGTACTTTTTATATATCTTATGTGTATATTTGACTGTTAAACCAGCTCTCTGATGGACACATCAAGTGACAAATTACAGTGAAAAATACATTATTTTCTAAGAAAAATTCCCATTTTAAAAATGAAATTATGGAGAATATATTGTGGGGAGGAAATGGAGCATTGCTCTACTTTGAAAGTCTTGCTCGATTACGATCGAAATGCATCAACTTAGATACCCTAATTTTACAGGAGTTTAATGCATTACTACATCATTGAAATCTGTGAAGTAGCTTTACTAACTTGGCTTTTAAGTGAAACTTGTTTTGTTTAAGGGAAGCAGTTTACTTTCTAAAGTTGTGATGCTAGAGTAAGTGATATAAAATAACTTTATAGACAGTAGCAAATGCTCAGAAAATAATCGAATAACATGAACAAAGTTGGCATATTTAGACCTTTAGGTTCAATCCTCAAATTTTTGGTTCACAATAATCAGGCAAGGAAGGCACATTTTAATGTAGCTCAAAATATCAAAAATTTGGTCTCTAGTGGGAACAAAAGGCAAAACCATCTCACAGATGTGCAGTTATTCTCTAATGAATTACAAAGTTAATTCTAAAGTGGATCCATGAGGAGCTCGTGATGGAGGAACAAAATCAAACACACATCTACATATGTTGTATAGCCTTTTGCCTACAGATGAAAAATACTCAGTACTGCTAAAACCTTAAGTAGAATATTTTAAAAATCTAATTTATATGATGGATTCATTGCATTGATAGAAAAAAGTTACTACTTAGTAAGCTTTCCAAGGAGAGCAGCAAATGGAAGACTTCGTTTTGCTAATTTATTTATAACGTAATGTTGCAAGAGGGTGACAAGCATACATGTTAGAGTCTCCTTTTTGGAGAAAAGTTTTCAAATACTCCGTTGTGTTATGTTCTGGAGTCAGCAGAGTCTACTCATTGAAGAAAACAGAGGTGTCCAATAGCATATGTTTACAAGCATTAATAGTAAATTGTTGTCCTTCCGAAGGGTTCTGGGCAGAAATTTAGACTATATCATTTCCGAAGGCTCTTACAACACTAAAATTCTATGTGGTTTCAATTTTGTAATCCTAGTCATGTATTAACATATATAGGATTCTTCCTCACAAAAAGCGTATAGACATTTCAAAAACAAAAACAAACAAAAAAATGGTAATCGGCTAATGGAAACAGCTTACTCTGTAAAGTCAGAAGAAAGATCAAAACTTAAATCCTGCCTGCCACTTCCTACCTATGTAACATTAAAGTTATTATCCAATCTTCGAGATCCTGGTTCTTTTTTCATAATTTAATATTAAGGATGGAAATTACTTACCCTATTTTGCTTTATAGTCACTGAAAAGGAGGCTTCCCAGGTAGCACAGTGGTAAAGAGGCCACCTGCCAATGCAGGAGACACATGAAATGCAGGTTTGGCCCTTAGGTCAGGAAGATTCCCTCGAGAAAGAAATGGCAACCCACTCCAATCTTCTTGCCTGGGAAATTCCATGGACAGAGGAGCCTGTCAGACTACAATCCATGGGGTTGCAAAGAGTCAGACATGACTGAGTCACTGAGCACCAACTGAAAAAGAAATGGACTGGCAATTTATTTACTGCTGTTTTTCATTAGAAGCAACATTGGATATGTTATTTTAAGAGAAATTTTATTTCAGTCATACTTTGCAACTTCCTACTCTGAGAGTATCTTGCATAATCCTTCCCCACCTCCAAATCTAAGGAACACTTGTTTTAATATTAACTGTATTTCTGTAAATGCAGATTACTTTTCTTTATTATTTTAGTGAAGCAAAACCCATGATATAATTATGTGTGTGCATGTGTAACAGTATAAATGTAAATGTATTTTTCTCCTCTTTCTTATCTGTCAGATTGCAGTACTAATGCACTTGGCTAAAGACTGTGCATGATCTCTGTATATTACATCTGATTCTTTCTACTCTGCTATCATAATTTCTGTTCAAACAACCATTGCACCAATGCCTACATTCAAAACATAGCCAATGGGATGGAGATGCTCAGTCATAAGAGACAGAATGAATTAGCCCTTTTCTATCATTCTGGTAGAGAATATATGTCAGAAATCTGGTTGCTGTCTTGGGCGGTTGGCTGAGTTTGAAGACTGTTTCATCAGTGAGTGGGCTGCACCTCTCTGCTGTGTATTCAACCATGAGTTTTCAACTGGACAAGAAAAAGTCTGCATTGCTCCACATTGGTGGTATCAGAGAAAGGCATGCATTGTATATTTATTTATAACTGGGGAAAAGAGAGATACTTAAATTATAGAAGCCTACCTTGAATTATTTAATCAAATTTAAGGACATTTCTGCCACCCAATTTGTTCATATCAGAGAACAATGGAGGGTTCTAATATGAGGTAGTTAGGCAATAAGACTGATACTGAATGTACATTGTAAATGTACAATAGCTACAGAGTTATTATTATTTGGTTATGGGTGTTAAAATGAGAGCCTAAGAAATCGATTTCATTATTCAAGTTATACTTTTGTACTTGCCTCTCTATGTAAAGTGAGAACATCAAACAAGTTTAAAAAGAATGTTCAATTAGGAGGTTTTCCAATGAGGCAAAATACACTTTGATATAAGATGTATACATGTATTCTCCATACTTTCTTGATATGACTGCCCATTCTTCCTTTTTTATACATATCCTAATGTTCTTTTACTAAAACTTTATTTAGATCATTGAGCCAAGAGGAAGTTCATTCAAAAGAAAGTAGCAATTAAAAGAGGTAGATTGTAGATACTCTATCACGCTTATTCATTCTAGCTTTAGCTATCATTCTTTATTACTTTTGGTTGAAAATAAGACCAGTATATAAGCAGTTGATGGCATGTTATTCAATCATTGAAAAATATTACTCAGAAGAACTGCATAATAGATTGGAAATGATTTTAAGATGTAATAGTAAATTGAATAAAGGGTATATAATAAATCTCAAACATGGTTAAAGCTTTGTTTATAAAACTTTTTAAAATAGGGAAATATACCAAAAGTAGTTTCTTTTCCTGTGTATGGTAAAACTCTGACCCTATTTTATGCTTTTTTCTATTTATTTATAGTTTTTTTGTTTTTTTTTTTAACTAAACATAGATTTTGTTCTTAAGGGAACATATATTAGATGAACATACATATGCATGATATAGTGGAGTGGTTAAGCATGTAGATTCTGGATCCAGACTGACAGAGCTTAAGTGGAGAGTCTTCTTCAGCAAGTTGTCTCATCTCTCCCGACCTTCATTTCTTCATCTATGAAATGTGCACACTCATTGGTCTGTTGTGAAAAAACATGTTAATGTATATAAAGCAATTAATATAGTGCCTGGCCCTTTGGAGGTAATCAATATGTATTAAGTATGATGGTTAAATTTATAATTTAAAGCACATTGCAAATTGAGGACAATCTGACATTCAGTGTACTTTGAAAACACATATTTAAAATCTATAATTGTATTTATAATATTCAGTAACATCCAGATTTTGAGGTAGCTTACTTAAAATTTGGAACATATTAGCTATTTGGAACATAGTTAAAATATGGATTTCTTAAGTCTTTGAATATTTAAAAAATAGATTCGGAAAGTTCATATGCTAGTCCTAGTGCCTGTGTAATTCATTCTTTAAAAACTCTCAAACCCTTGGAGTACTTTTTCTTATTTTGCAACCAGCTCATACCCTGATCTCAATTTTTTTCCTTTATAACCACAGCAAATAAAATGAAAAGATACTGGTAACAGGGTTTCTGACAAGAAGAAAGAAAGAGAGTTGGTAGACAGATTCTTAGGACAGGGACATAACAACAACTATGTATTGTGGAAAACAACAACAAAAAGCTCAAGAACCATTCATTCTGCAGAGGAACAAACAGTTTCTGGGAGAAAAAAAAATACTATTTTTTATTTTGCAGTACAGTGAATACAAAAAGATGATACTTCTGCTAAATTTTTAGTAAGTTACCATTCAATGCACTATTTCACAAAGCAGAAACATTTTTCACACATTTTAGAAGATTTTTTTTAATTTAGTACTTTTGTGGGGGAAAAGATATGGGAAGAAATAATTACATGAAAAGGCTGATTACTTAATTTCAAACAACTGAGTACTAAAACAAATTCCAAATCACAGTTTATTAAAGTTCTCTCCTTTTGCATTTTTCATGTATTTTTCTAAGATTGTACAGGCACTTACTTTACAGCTATAGTCAATTTATTTAATAATAGTCGTTCCTAAAGAAGAGTTGTTAATAAATAGGTTACAGGAAAATTCCATCTATCTTTTCATAGTCCATTCTCTCTAGGTTTTACTTAAAACAAAAACAACATACTCTTTCTACTCTTGAAGATGATATGGAGTAAAAAAAAAAACAAAGGATAAGGGAGGAAGACTCAAAAGAGACTGACCACATAAATTATATTCTTATATTCTTTGTTCTCTAAGAATTCGGAATACAGATGAACACAGATAACTGAAGTAAGGATGAGATGATGGTTGGGTTCATCAATATTCAAAGGAAAAAGTGATTGGAAAGGATTATCTGATCTAAATTAAGAGAGAGTGATGTCAGCCTCTTAATAACTTCTCAGAAAATACTGTTCCTGACATTTAATGCTTCAAATTTTTCCTGTAATCTTTTTTCCACTCATGATATGCCATAAAAGTCTATCTTCTATAATTCAATCATGATTCATGTTTTTATACTAGAATGATGAGCTTCAGTCTTGATATCTTACTCAAAGTCGACTTCAAATATTTAAATAATGTGAACTATCTCTTTTTAAAAAACTTAATAGGGAGACTGAATTGTAATTCATCTTTTTGTCAAAACTATGACTATATTTTCTCAACTATAAAATATCTTTTTGATTGTAGGAGTTATCACCAAGTTAGAAACAATCCTTGAAGGAAAAACAGCACTATCATATTTAAGATATATGTTGGTAGCTGGTTGTGAAATGTGGTCCAATTTCATAAAAACTGCAATTATAAAAATACAAAAATTATTTCTTAAAATTTGCACCTTAGAAGTGGATAGATGGCACATATGTGATCAAGCAAATGTAATAAATAATAGGTTGGGTGAAGAAGGCTGAGCACTGAAGAATTGATGCTTTTGAACTGTGGTGTTGGAAAAGACTCTTGAGAGTCCCTTGGACTGCAAGGAGATCCAACCAGTCCATTCTGAAGAAGATCAGCCCTGGGATTTCTTTGGAAGGAATGATGCTAAAACTGAAACTCCAGTACTTTGGCCCCCTCATGCAAAGAGTTGACTCATTGGAAAAGACTCTGATGCTGGGACGGACTGGGGGCAGGAGGAGAAGGGGACGACAGAGGATGAGATGGCTGGATGGCATCACTGACTCGATGGACGTGAGTCTGAGTGAACTCCGGGAGTTGGTGATGGGCAGGGAGGCCTGGCGTGCTGCGATTCATGGGGTTGCAAAGAGTCAGACACGACTGAGCGACTGAACTGAACTGAACTGATAGTTGTTATGTGCATGCTTACTGTATTCTTTTTACTTTGCTGTATATTGAAATTCTTCCAAATGAAATGTTAGGGAAATTATGCATCTTAGGATGGAATAATTAAAACCTCCTAATTCAAATTAAGAAAAATAGCATTTATTAGACCTTCAATTACTTCACTGAATTATCTTTCTATTATCACTCAGCTTCCCTGGTGGCATGTGGGAAACTCAGTTTCCATATCTACTTTTGGAAAATCCCGTGGAAAGGAAATGGCAACCCACTCCAGTATTCTTGTCTGGAGAATTCCATGGACTGAAGGGCATGGCTGGCTACAGTATGTGGGGTTGCAGAGTCGGACACAATTGAGCAGTTACACAGCAACAACAAATCACTCACTCATGAGTATGTCTTCATGAAGTTGTATTCTCATAAATCAAGTGTGAATCAAATAATTTCTTTGGCAGTGTATGTCCTGTCAGTAATTTCACTCTTATCCACTGGGTCTTGTTCAAATCCTTCCTTGTTATTTAAAACTTCATGCTGAGGAATTTTCATAACACACAGCTCTTCCTCTTAAGCTATCTCCCACCTTCTAGATGTATTGTAGTCACTGTGTCTGATTCTTAACATTTTGAGCAAAGATCCTTTGTATTTTGTCCTTCAAAGCAGAGGATTACAGAGTGGGAAAGGAGAGCTTGAGGAAGAGAGGGAAGAAGACATTTTTTAATCTTTGAATTAAAAATCCAATTTTTATCTATTTTTTCTATATTTTTACCTATTGTTACCTAGCTTATTGGAAGTAAAATAGATAATATACTCAGTTTATTGGCAGCAAACAGATTTTAATATATCAGAATCTAAGTTCAACTTTTTAAAATGAATTTATTTATTCTATAGTTTTTAACAAACAGTATTTGAGCTCCTACCATAGTCAAGTGTTTGAATAAAAGTCTCCTAATTACCATTACAGAAAATACTGTCAGTTGATTTTCAAGCATATGAATGTATTTTTGGATTAAATCATTAATATCCATCTGTGTGTGAATTTTTAAAAGTTAAATAGTATATATGTATATATATATGTATGTGTTCAGTTCAGTTCAGTTCAATCACTCAGTCGTATCCGACTCTTTGCGACTCCATGAATCGCAGCACGCCAGGCCTCCCTGTCCATCACCAACTCCCAGAGTCTACTCAAACTCATGTCCATCAAGTTGGTGATGCCATCCAGCCATCTCATCCTCTGTCGTCCCCTTCTCCTCCTGCCCCCAATCCCTCCCAGCATCAGAGTCTTTTCCAATGAGTCAACTCTTCGCATGAGGTGGCCAAAGTACTGGAGTTTCAGCTTTAGCATCATTCCTTCCAAACACCCAGGACTGATCTCCTTTAGGATCGACTGGTTGGATCTCCTTGCTATACATATATATATATAGTGTAAGGTAATTCTCTGACCAAATGTACCAAATATCTCACCAACTTCTTACCTCAACCACAATCACTTGGTCTTTTCATAAATATTTAATGAAGCATGTGTGTGTGTGTGTGTATGTGTGTGTGTGTATAGTGAATATATATACAATTTTGGATTATAGTGACTGTTAAACAAGTGATCTTAGATAGTTTTTTCTGATTTTGAGACATTAATTCAGTTATTAATTGCTTTAAAGTGCTGTGCTTAGTCACTCTGTTGAACCCTGCAATCCAATGGGCTGTATCCTGCCAGGCTCTTCTGTACATAGGGATTCTCTAAGCAAGAATACTCGAGTGGATTGCCATTTCCTTCTCCAGAGGATCTTCCCAACCCACGGATCAAACCCAGGTCTCCAGCACTATAGGAGGATTCTTTACTGTCTAAGCCACCAGGGAAGCTGAATAACTTTAATATGTACCCTTAATGAAAACAGTCATATAATAAAATATTCATTATGACCTTTGAAATGATAGGATAAAGAACTCCAGTAGAAATTTAGAGAAGTGAATATATCATAATGTTAAGTTTAGAAAACAGTACAAATTTTATAACTCAATATAAGCAACTATATATATAATATACTTGCTTAAAATTTTTGGAATTGGAAAACTCAAAAATTTAAATAGCCTTTGTATCTTTGTGGTAAAATTCATGAAAGTTTTTCCTCCTATTTCCTAAAACAATCTCAAACTTTTCAAAATATTCAAAGTATTATTTTATTTGAAATAAATATTTGAAAAAGAGCCTTAAATAATATATAATACCTGGATCCACTTTTTTTTATAAATCAAAAGCTTATAGCAGAATCTCTATAAAATATATTTTGTATTGTAGTCTTTAATTTTTTCTAGTTATAAACTTTCAAAGATAAAATTCAGAATCTCTTTTAGCATCCAAAATGCAATTAATCTGGTGATGTGATATAAAATCATTTTTTTTCATAGACTATTACTTTTTTTCAAACAATAAGGTAGGAGTTTGTTGAAGCACTCATCCTCTTAAAGCCATTTTGTTTTATATTTAGCACAGTAAGAACAAGCTGATCCACCTTTCTATAACAGTTAGAATTACAAAGCTTGCCAGTGCATACATGGATTGCAAAAGGTATAAAATGCCTTTATTTTCTTAAGCTACATAGTGTGAAAGACAACAGAAAATGTGTACTGATGCCAAGTTTTAAGTGATTTAACTAACAAGTACACCCCGCTCTTTCACTCTCACTGCAAGTCCAAGTACGGAGTTTAGATCTTTGCATAGACTCATTCTCTGGGATTTTTTGTGACTCTATATCCTGGCCTTTAAATGTAGTATAAAATTCTGTGCCACAGTTAGACCTGTGGACACTATAAAATTAATTTTAGCATGTTTATGTTTGCCCAAGTTCCTGTAATACTCTCCCCAAGTGATTGTAAGGATCCATTGCCCCATGCTTTTCTCATTTGAATAGTTATGAGAGAAAATTATAGTGATGTATGGAATTCTCTTAATCCCAAGCTACAAAACAGAAAAAGAAAGCAAATGAGTTCTCCATCTCAGGAAGGATTTTTTACTGTCATCTTTTGCTTTGTATTCCTGTAGTGTGGTACCATTTGCTACTCAAGGCAGAGACTTTTAAATCATTATGAATGCAAACAAAGTTTTAATAGGTTTTACTAAATGATATATATTTGCCATTCATTACATTTTGTGTTTTTCCCTATAATGCCATGATGTAAAATAAAGTAATATCATAGACTGATGGGGGAAAATCCATTTTGTTTCAAGATTGACTTTGTATTGACCTTAATACCCTAATTTAATAGTTAACTTGAAAAAGCTTAAACAGTTCAATCTAGGGGCCAGCAGAGGTTCAGATGCCTTCCTCCAGGAGAGAAAGCAGTAAGATTCAAAGACAAGTGAAAATTTAAAAGTGACTAGAAAGGAAAATAGACTACTTAGGAGGAGGCCTCCAGAGAATAAAAAATAAAAACCTTCTGAAAAGTGTCCATTTTGCAACCTTAATTGTCGCAATTGAAGGCCTTGCTTATCAAACTGTCCAAAGAAAGAGAGTGGGGAAAGAAAGATCATCAGTCAAAGCAAAATGATTTTTTATTGTTTAAAATTAAATAAGTATCCAAATTTTTCAAAACAGAGTAAAGAAGTTACCTAAAATGCATCAGCAAGTGCTGGACCATCTGTAATGAAGACCCGTTTATGACAGATTTGAAATAGAAGTTGAGGATACCACAGAACAGAACTACAGTCTCTTTTTAAAAAATCAATGGCTTTTAAAATCTCAGATGCTTTCATGGCTGAGATTAATAAAGACCAAGAATCTATCCCGAACACACACAATGACTTCTATTACAAAAGGAAAAATGAAAACGCTGCTATTGCTGACACAGTCAATAGATCCCACCTCAGTGTATACTGTACTTTTCTATATTTTTAATTTAAATGCACATAGTTCCAGGGACTGAAGCATGATCAGCATTCTTTCACTTCAGAGCATAATGGAAGATGTAGAAGTTTGTCCCATAAATAAACATATAACCTGTCTTGGGTACCATTTGCTTAAAATATTTCCCCTGGAAGCTTATCTAGCCATTCTCAGTATGTGGTTCTTCTTCTAACCTGCTCTTTATTTCTGCTTTCCTTCTTTCAAATAGAACTTGAGCAGAATATCACAAAATTGTGCCTTCTGCCTCAGACTTGTGGATGTATAGTCCAGAGTCCACAAAAACAGCAGCTTTGTTAAAAAAAAAATAAGAGAATATATCAAAATATTTACATTCAGAGTTTCATAAGCTTAAAGAAATGCACAATTTATAAGCACATAGTCTTTCCCAGGGACCTGAAAATATTTCTTATTCTTTGTGTTTGTAAGCCCTGGGGGCAAAAGGAACCTATACTTAAAAAATTAAAAAGTAGTTAATAAATACTAATTTAACAGATCTTTCAACAGCATTTTTATTCTTATTGTAAAGGGTGAGGGTACCAATAAATCATTTAAGAGAGCTCTGCAGTATTCATGTGGAGTGTATCACAGATATGTTTTATTTAATCCAGTTATGTTCAAGATGTAATTCTCTTACTGATAGACATCCAGAATTTCTATGACAAATTCACAAAGGCATACAGAAAGCTAAATACGCTGCACAAAATTTACCTTAGAGACTGTATGAACAGACCATTCCTTCTTTCAAGATAGCATATAGAAGACCCAGGTTCTTGTGATGGTATGCTTACTATATCCAATCATTTTGCTTTAACTCATTAACTCTTTGTCAGCCAAAAAGCAGTTCAATAGACAAAAACTTGGTTTTCATTAAGGATCTACCATTTGTCTCATAGCATAGGCATCCACTCAATCATTAACTTTTAAAATGAGGAATAAAGTAAAAACTTTCCATGCATAAAAGACAGACAAGCACCATACAAGTAGAGAGAAATCAGCCTGCCTGTTGTAAAGAACATGTATCTTTAATTGTAGTCATTTCGTTTCTGTGTCAGAATCAACAAAATGTTCTATTTATATAATGCAAATTATTTTGACTTAGAATTTTAAATAGGAAAAAGAAATAAAATAGAGAGTGCCTTAAGAAAGATTTTTTTTTTTTTTTTTGCTCTAGAAACCCTTACAAAGATATTTCAATGGGAAAGAACATTTGGATCAATTTGTGACTTGGCTATTTGAGAACCAATTAAAAGCAACTTTTTGTAACCAAACCAATAGAAATCAAGTTGCATATAAGGGCTCATAAGGATTAAAAACCTTAGAGGACTGGCAATATTTGTACATGATCCACAGCAAAATTTAAGAAAATAAAAATTTCTTGCAGGAAATCAGAGCAATTTTCCAGAAAGCCCAGGGATTTCTAACCACTTTCCATTTAAAATGTGGTCCTCAGAACAGCAGTGTAGACATCATTGGGAATTTGGATAGAAATGTCAATCCTTGGCCCTTGTCTGACCCATCCAGGTGATCTGTACTACTTTAAAGTAATAATGTCTCACCTTCAAAGTTATTTGCCACCTCCTTCAGATTTTCACAATTGTAAATAATGTTGCAGCCTTGATGCATTGCTAGGCCTTAATCTGTGTAGCCTGAGGAAGCATAGTGCTGAAACTATGAGGCAGAATTTCTCTTTTCCAGACAGCTCTGACCTACCCAGAGCAATGATTGATCTGAGATGAACTGGTAACGGAAAGAAATTAACCTGGAGCTATGAAACCAAGATAAAATGTGCGGTGGTCTCTAATCAATCTGGCAAATGGATTATTTAAGGGCTTAAGTGCTGGGCTTCTCTAGTTAAACTTTTTAAAACAGCTATTTATTTTCATAGGAATCTATTTTTATTACCAGTGCTTCATGTGAGTTGTGCATTTATTCAACTATTATAGAATGTATTTCCACTCTGAATTTTCAAAAATTTCTTAAGGTGATTTATAAATTAGACCTACTGATAGGAAACACTTTCCACTTTTTTAAAGGAAAACTCAAATTAATATTAAGTTTGCCTTTAACCTTGGCCTGTTGCAGAAATATTTGCTTTAGCTAGTATAGTATTTAGCCTATATCCAAAACTAATCTTTCACAGTGTTTTCTTCTTTAAACTAACAAAGAGATGAATATTATCACTACTATTGTATTATCACTACTGTTGATATTATCACTACTATTATAGGCTCCTCATGCTGTAGTCACTATCATTTTTAATACAGAAATATAATTCTCTTTTATTATTTTTATTTTTTTCTATGTGCATGGCCTGCAGAATCTTAATTCCCCAATCAGGGATTGAACCTGTGCCCCCTGAAGTGAAAACACAGAATCTTACCATCTGGACTGCCAGGGAAGTCTCTAGAAATATTATTCTTTAACATACTTTGATAAATTATTTATTTTTCCTTTCCTTAGATACTGGAAAACATATTTGTAACAGTGTTAAACTTTGGTTTTCGAAAAGTAGTAAAATTTGTTTTGGGAGATTTTCCTTGAATTTTAGATATATTATGAAACTTTATAAAGTCCACCTAATTTATAATGTCAGTTAAATTTATGAATATGTTTAAAAGGTAATTTATAATTCATTAATTACTAACCAATGATTCCCCTGCCTCTATAAATTATCTAAACTCTAATATCATCACTACTATTATAAGGCTCCTCAAATATGGCCAGGTTCCAAAGTAAAGAGCAAAGTAGTTGAATCTACTCCGCAAATACTGTGCCAAAGAAATCCTGAAGTAAGTGAGTTGAAAATAAATCTTTGACTATCTCTGAGGTTTTGGACCTCTCGATTTATGAAAGAACAGACAAATATATTTAAATTATAAATAAAAATACAATGAATTTTGAAAAGCATGAAGAGAGAAAAATAAAATGGATATGTTGTGTTCAATGCAGTCCTCAAGTACCTAATAGCCCCTTGACTATAGCTAAAAAGTGGAATTATTCAGAGAAAAGACCAAAAACAGGTGACTCTTTAGAGCTTTTGAGACAGTAGTGGACGGGCAAATGCAAGGAGGCAGCTATGAGCTGAGAAAGACACATAAGGAAAAGCAGAGGGAAGGGTGTATGCGAAGGATTATGTATGAGTGTAATAGGAAAAAGAGAGAATAATCTCATTTTCAAAATGGAGGGCAATTGCCATTGCTATGACAGATAAGATTTGTTTTATTTTTAGTGATTATAAGGCAAAATTTTTCAGATGGGAACATGAGAATTTTGGTTATCAGAAGGTATAATTTATCCATAGGTACTCTGAGCTGTACTTCTAATTAAAAGCTGTTATCAAAATAAGTTGCCATTTGGTAATTTAGGAAAATTAAATGGAAATGATAATTTCAGGATCCTGTGTTTCACATTTTTGAGACAAACCAAAAAGTTATATTATTCATAAAATTTTTCTGTCTCTCTTTTTCACTTCAGGAGGAAAGGGATCTCTGGAGCACTTTGGCACATGTTGGTACATGACAGTTCTGGTCATTTCATAAAGATATAAAGTTAGTCCATAAATTTGACTTTATAAAAAATTGTTCAAACCTACAATATAATTTTTTCTGTCAGTTTATGTAACTTTAATATTTAGAAAATCCTTTTAGTCAATGTCAGAATAATTTAGTTAATATATATTTATTACTATACATATTTATTAAAGTATAAAGATTGAACCTCCTGCCTGCTTCCTCTCATCCCCAACAAATACCTATTCTAATGTGTTTCATAAATTTCCTTTGTTTCTCTCAGATGGTCTTCGCTGTGCTCTCATATATCTAAAGAAGAAAATATAATAAAATTTAGTATTATGGTTTTGGAATATAAGTAAGGAAATTCTATTTTCCATGGAAATTGAGTTAAGGAAATTTGTCTTTATCATATGGATGTACAAATCTGAACATTATCCAAGAAAGTAGTATGAACACTATGTCCTAGTGTTCTATATGTTGTTTTTGTTGTTTAGTTGCTAAGTCTTGTCCAACTCCTTTGTGACCCCATGAACTGTAACCTGCCATGGGGATTTCCCAGGCAAGACTACTGGAGTGGGTTGGCATTTAGTGTTCTGTGTAGTATTGGTCTCCTACATTGCAGGCAGGTTCTTTACCATCCAAGCCACCAGGGAAGCCCCATATTCTGGTATACTGCATGCTTGCATGTGTGCTAAGTCACTTTACTCATGTCGGATTCATGACCCTGTGGACTGCCAGGCTCTTCTATTCATGGGATTCTCCAGGCAAGAATACTGGAGTGGATTGTCATGCCCTCCTCCATGTAGTATAGTAACTCTAATACAAACCTAGGGGAAACAAGATGATTTTGCATAATTTTTTATTTAATTTTTTAAAATTTTATTTTATATTGGAGTATAGTTGATTTACTGGAGAAGGCAATGGCACCCCACTCCAGTACTCTTGCCTGGAAAATCCCATGGACAGAGGAGCCTGGTAGGCTGCAGTCCATGGGGTCGCGAAGAGTCGGACACAACTGAGCGACTTCACTTTCACTTTTCACTTTCCTGCATTGGAGAAGGAAATGGCAACCCACTCCAGTGTTCTTGCCTGGAGAATCCCAGGGATGGCGGAGTCTGGTGGGCTGCCGTCTATGGGGTCGCACAGAGTCGGACACGACTGAAGTGACTTAGCAGCAGCAGCATAGTTGATTTACAATGTAGTGTTAGTTTCAAGTGTGCAGCAGACTGATTCAGTTACACACACATATATATATGCATCTGTTATTTTTCAGACTTCTTTTCTCATTTAGGTTATTACAGAATACTTACATATTTTCTTAAACTTTTTAGTAACTTTATATTTAATTAATACTCTAGAAAGCAATTTAGTTTGAAACATAAATGGAAAGATGGTTACTACCTTTTGTTTTCCATCTAATATGTTTAAACAATTGTATTTTAAGGACTCAATACCTTTTACAGGAACTGGTAGCTACAGGGTAAAGTCATCATCTTGCAGTTTGATCAAAGCTTATGTGGCTTGTAGCTCAAGTCCTTCCATGTCACTTTGCCTTAGTGTCCCTATATGCAAACTGAGACTGTTTATTACACCATATGCTATTCAGATTTAATAGGCATCCATTGGGTTTCATTTTGGTTGGACTCATATTTGAAGGTTATGGTTTCTCTTAATCTACACTAAATCCTCTGAAAAATTTTACTTGAAACTTTCATTGTGAACATAATTATCTTATGGAGTAAATGTGGGATTTTAGGAAGGTCTAGGCTTTACTCCTTGGAAGAAAAGTTATGACCAACCTAGATAGCATATTTAAAAGCAGAGACATGACTTTGCCAACAAAGGTCCGTCTAGTCAAAGCTATGGTTTTTCCAGTGGTCATGTATGGATGTGAGAGTTGGACTGTGAAGAAAGCTGAGCGCTGAAGAATTGATGCTTTTGAACTGTGGTGTTGGAGAAGACTCTTGAGAGTCCCTTGGACTGCAAGGAGATCCAACCAGTCCATTCTAAAGGAGATCAGTCCTGAGTGTTCTTTGGAAGGAATGATGCTAAAGCTGAAACTCCAGTACTTTGGCCACCTCATGTGAAGAGTTGACTCATTGGAAAAGAGTCTGATGCTGGGAGGGATTGGGGGCAGGAGGAAAAGGGGACGACAGAGGATGAGATGGCTGGATGGCATCAGCGACTCGATGGATGTGAGTGTGAGTGAACTCCAGGAGTTGGTGATGGACAGGGAGGCCTGGCATGCCGCAATTCATGGGGTTGCAAAGTCAGACACAACTGAGCGACTGAACTGAACTGAACTGAGGCTTTACCTCGGAGAAGGCAATGGCAACCCACTCCAGTACTCTTACCTGGAAAATCCTATGGACAATGGAGCCTGGTAGGCTGCAGTCCATGGTGTTGCTGAGTCGAACACAACTGAACAACTTCACTTTCACTTTTCACTGTCATGCATTGGAGAAGGCAATTGCAACCCACTCCAGTGTTCTTGCCAGGAGAATCCCAGGGACAGGAGAGCCTGTTGGGCTGCCGTCTATGGAGCCTCACAGAGTCGGACACGACTGAAGCGACTTAGCAGCAGCAGCAGCAGGCTTTACCTATCTACTAGTGTAATGCCCTAGGCAATTTTCTTCTCATTGAGCTTCAGATTCTTCTTTAATAAAAATAAAATAATAATAATATCTATCTCACTAGATAATTCTAAGAAATAAGTGTATATATAAAAAACTGTAGTAAATTTTGAAGTTGTACTACATATTGATATTAATGCCAATCAGTAATATCACTCTGAAAGCTGCCATTATGAGGTTTATTTTGTTCGTGGCTCAGTCCATAAAGGATCTGCCTGCAATGCAGGGATCCGCCTGCAATGCAGTAGACCCAGGGTTGAATTCCTGGGTCTGGAAGATCCCCTGGAGAAAGAAATGGCACTCCAGTATTCTTGCCTGGAAAATCCCGTGGACAGAGGAGCCTGGAGGGATACAGTCCATGGGATTGCAAGAGTCAGACACGACTTAGCGACTAAACCACCAAAAAGCAAACAAAATTTCACATTTACATTTGAAATAGCAGGATTTAAAAATACGCAGTGTGTTAGATAATATTTCTAAACATATGGCTTTCCTTTTCTTAACCACACAAAATTCACAAGGACTTCACCTTCCCTGTCTCATAGCACAGACCCACACTGGTGAGTGGTCACTGCTGCATTTTCTTCACTGAACTCCTGGTCTACTTAATGAGATGCTTCAAAATGGGGGAAGGCGTGATGTCAATTAAATGGAAATCAGGAAAATGTTTATCTTTTCAAAAGAATCCTTTGTTCTTAGTAAATCCCCTTCCTCTTTCTGGTTACTGGCAAAACTGGCTTTATATTTGATACATACTTTACATCTCCACTTAGAAGTCTCTGTAATTGCAAATTTCCTAAAATTGACAAGTTCTTATGGGCCTCAGGATGAATATACATGCTGTTCTTTTTGCCTAAAATAATCTTCGAATGCCCAGCTTCTTATTTTTTGAGTCTCAGGTTATATGTCATCTCATTCAAGAGTATGTCCTTGACTACCAAATTCAAAACACATCCCATCTATAGCACTCTTTTCTTCTCCCTTGTAGGACTGATCTCACTGTGTAGTTATGTACCTGTTTATTTACTTATTTGTTGTTTGCCTGCTCCAGTTTACTTTGAACTCCATAAGAAAGGGTTACCATGTCTGTTTTCTTCTGCTACATATATCTAATGTAGTACCTGGTACATAGAAGGCATTCAGCAAATGCTTACTAACTAAATGAATAAAAGGAATGGAGAAAACATAATTTTTAGTGCTTTGTGAAATTAGAATTAGTCCAGAAAAACTGTCTCAGAAGACTGGATTCATTTCACTTCAGTTGCACAGTCGTGTCTGACTTTTTGCAACCCCAAGGACTGCAGCACACCAGGCCTCCCTCAGTTCAGTTCAGTTCAGTCACTCAGTCATGTATGACTCTTTGCAACCCCATGGGCTACAGCATGCCAGGCTTCCCTGTCCATCGCCGACTCCCAGAGCTTACGGAAAGTCATGTCCATTGAGTCGGTGATGCCATCCAACCATCTCATCCTCTGTCGTCCCCTTCTTTTCCTGCCTTCAGTCTTTCCCAGCATCAGGGTCTTTTCAAATGAGTCAGTTCTTCGCATCAGGTGGCCAAAGTATTGGAGTTTCAGCTTCAGCATCAGTCCCTCCAATGAACACCCAGACTGATTTCCTTTAGAATGGATTGGTTAGATCTCCTTGGTGTCCAAAGGATTCTCAAGAGTCTTCTCCAACACCACAGTTCAAAAGCATCAATTCTTCAGTGCTCAGCTTTCTTTATAGTCCATCTCTCACATCCATACATGACTACTGGAAACCCCATAGCTTTGACTAAGTGAACATTTGTTGGCAAATAATGCCTCTGCTTTTTAATATGCTTTCTTGGTTGGTCATAGGTTTTCTTCCAAGGAGCAAGCATCTTTTAATTTCATGGCTGCAGTCATCATCTGCAGTGATTTTCTATTCCAAGAAAATAATCTCTCACTGTTTCCACTGTTTCCCCATCTATTTGCCATGAAGTGGTAAGACAGATGCCGTGATCTTAGTTTTTTAAATGTTGAGTTTTAAGCCAGCTTTTTCACTTTCATCAAGAGGCTCTTTAGTTCCTGTTTGCTTTCTGCCATAAGGTTCGTGTCATCTGCATATCTGAGGTTATTGATATTTCACCCTATAGTCTTGATTCCAGCTTGTGCTTCATCCAGTCTGGCATTTCACATGATTTATTCTGCATATAAGTTAAATAAGCAAGATGACAATATACAGCCTTGAAATACACCTTTCCCAATATGGAACCAGTCCATTGTTCCATGTCTGGTTCTAACTGTTGCTTTCTGACCTGCATACAGATTTCTCAGGAGGTGGTAAGGTTGTCTGGTATTCCCATCTCTTTAAGAATTTTTCACTGTTTGTTGTGATCCACACAGTCAAAGACTTTAGCATAGTCAATGAAGCAGAAGTAGTTATTTTTCTGAAATTCTCTTGCTTTTTCTATGATTCAACGGATGTTGGCAATTGGGTAGTTGCAATTGTTGGGTAAATATTTCCTTGTGAATCGTTTGCTAACATTTCAGCTCAATATACCTTAAGCTTAAATCACTATTATTTCTTTTATGCCTGTACCCTCCATCACAGGTGCTCATACTTATACACTTACTGACTCTTGTAATGGCTCCATCTACCTTTATAGTAAATTTGGTCTGAAAGTCCCTTCTTCATTCTTATGTATATTTGTCTCTTATCTGAAAATTTTCATTAACTAGTGACTAGATTCCATGACTCCAGTTTCTCCATTTTTATATCCATGGACAACAAGGAGTTCAAACCAGTCAATCCTAAAGGCAATCAACCCTGAATATTCATTGAAAGGACTGATGCTGACGCTGAAGCTCTAATACTTTGGCCACCTGATGTGAAGAGCTAACTCATTGGAAAAGACCCTGATCCTGGATAAGATTGAGGGCAGGAGGAGAAAGGGGTGACAGTGGATGAGATGGTTGGATGGCATTACCAACTCAATGGATATGAGTTTGAGCAAACTCCAGGAGCTAGTGAAGGACAGGGAAGCCTGGTGTGCTGCAGTCCATGGAGTCACAAAGAGTCAGACATGGCTTAGCGACTGAAAACAACAGCAACAACAATTTACATGCTGGTTTGTTGTTGTTGTTTAGTCACTAAGCTGTGTCGGACTCTTTTACAACCCCATGGGCTGTAGCCCGCCAAGCCCCTCTTTCCATTGTATTTCCCAGGCAGGAATCCTGGAGTGGGTTGCCATTTCCTTTTCCAGGAACTCTTGCCAACCCAAGGATGGAACCTGTGTCTCCTGAATTGGCAGGCAGATTCTTTACCACTGAGCCACCTAGGAAGCTCTTATATGCTGATATCACCCATTTATTTATTTTTTAATTTAATTTTATTTTTTAAACTTTACATAATTGTATTAGTTTTGCCAAATATCACCCATTTAATTATTAAAACCTTAAGGACAGGGATTCTCTTCATTATCACAGTTCCTAACATAATGACATATTCATAATCAGTTCCTGCTTAGTGCTTATTTACTTACCTATGACCTAAATCAAATCCTTTTGATTATACAGTGGAAGTGAGAAATAGATTTAAGGGACTAGATCTGATAGATAGAGTGCCTGATGAACTATGGACTGAGCTTTGTGACATTGTACAGGAGACAGGGATCAAGACCATCCCCATGGAAAAGAAATGCAAAAAAGCAAAATGGCTGTCTGGGGAGGCCTTTGTAAGGCTGTGAAAAGAAGAGAAGCGAAAAGCAAAGGAGCAAAGGAAAGATATAAGCATCTGAATGCACAATTCCAAAGAATAGCAAGAAGAGATAAGAAAGCCTTCCTCAGTGATCAATGCAAAGAACTAGAGGAAAACAACAGAATGGGAAAGACTAAGGATCTTTTCAAGAAAGTTAGAGATACCAAGGGAACATTTCATGCAAAGATGGGCTCGATAAAGGACAGAAATGGTATGGACCTAACAGAAGCAGAAGATATTAAGAAGAGGTGGCAAGAATACACAGAAGAACTATACAAAAAAGAGCTTCACAACCAAGATAATCATGATGGTGTGATCACTGACCAAAACCCAGACATCCTGGAATGTGAAGTCAAGTGGGCCTTAGAAAGCATCACTATGATCAAAGCTAGTGGAGGTGATGGAATTCCAGTTGAGCTATTTCAAATCCTGAAAGATGATGCTGTGAAAGTGCTACACTCAATATGTCAGCAAATGTGGAAAACTCAGCAGTGGCCACAGGACTGGAAAAGGTCAGTTTTCATTCCAATCCCAAAGAAAGGCAATGCCAAAGAATGCTCAAACTACTGCACAATTGCACATGTCTCACACGCTAATAAAGTTATGCTCAAAATTCTCCAAGCCAGGCTTCAGCAATATGTGAACCGTGAACTTCCTGATGTTCAAGCTGGTTTTAGAAAAGGCAGAGGAACCGGAGATCAGATTGCCAACATCCACTGGATCATCGAAAAAGCAAGAGATTTCCAGAAAAACATCTAGTTCTGCTTTATTGACTATGCCAAAGCCTTTGACTGTGGATCACAATAAAAGGTGGAAAATTCTGAAAGAGATGGGAATACCAGACCACCTGACCTGCCTCTTGAGAAACCTATATGCAGGCCAGGAAGCAACAGTTAGAACTGGACATGGAAAAACAGACTGGTTCCAAATAGGAAAAGGAGGACGTCAAGTCTGTATATTGTCACCCTGCTTATATAACTTCTATGCAGAGTACATCATGAGAAACGCTGGGCTGGAAGAAGCACAAGCTGGAATCAAGATTGCTGGGAGAAATATCAATAACCTCAGATATGCAGATGACACCACTCTTATGGCAGAAAGTGCAGAGGAGCTAAAAACCCTCTGATGAAAGTGAAAGAGGAGAGTGAAAAAGTTGGCTTAAAGCTCAACATTCAGAAAACAAAGATCATGGCATCCGGTCCCATCACTTCATGGGAAATAGATGGGGAAACAGTAGAAACAATGTCAGACTTTATTGTTTGGGGCTCCAAAATCACTGCAGATGGTGACTGCAGCCATGAAATTAAAAGACGCTTACTCCTTGGAAAGAAAGTTATGACCAACCTAGATAGCCTGTTGAAAAGCAGAGACATTACTTTGCCAACAAAGGTCCGTCTAGTCAAGGCTATGGTTTTTCCAGTGGTCATGTATGGATGTGAGAGTTGGACTGTGAAGAAAGCTAAGCGCCGAAGAATTGATGCTTTTGAATTGTGGTGTTGGAGAAGACTCTTGAGAGTCCCTTGGACTGCAAGGAGATCCAACCAGTCCATTCTACAGGCGATCAGCCCTGGGATTTCTTTGGAAGGAATGATGCAAAAGCTGAAATTCCAGTACTTTGGCCACGTCATGAGAAGAGTTGACTCATTGGATAAGACTCTGATGCTGGGGGTATTGGGTGTAGGAGGAAGAGGGGATGACAGAGGATGAGATGGCAGATGGCTGGATGGCATCACCTATTCGACTGACGTGAGTTTGAGTGTACTCCAGGAGTTGGTGATGGACAGGGAGGCCTGGCGTGCTGCGATTCATGGGGTCACAAAGAGTCAGACAGGACTGAGCGACTGAACTGAACTGAAGGGACTTCCTTGGTGGCTCATCTGGTAAAGACTCAATCTGCAGAATTGTTAAACAACAACAAAAAAAAGACTCAATCTGCAATGCAGAAGATCCTAGTTGGATTCCCGGGTCGGGAAGATCCCCTGGAGAAGGGATAGGCTACCCACTGCAGTATTCTTGGGATCCCTTGGTGGCCCAGAGGGTAAAGAATACATCTGCAATGCAGGAGACCTGGGTTCAAATCCTGGGCTGGGGAGATCCCCTGGAGGATGGCATGGCAACCCACTCTAGTATTATTGCTTGGAGAATCCCCATGGACAGAGGAGCCTATCAGGCTACAGTGCATGGGGTCACAAAGAGTCAGACACGACTGAGAGATTAAGCATACACACACACACGTACCCTAAGATCCTGCAGTTGTTATACTCCTTTGTAGAGTCAAACTATAATGTGTAATAATGATGAATTATATTTGTAGAGTTGTTTTCAACATGTCTTCAAATCCTTTGTCTCATAACTTAGCTCTAGTTGGTAATCATTCAAACATCATTTAAAACCTACTGTGCTGATTCTTCTATCTCTTTCAGGCAGTCTGCCCTGAGGATATAAGCAATAGTATTTATTATTTATTTTTTTTAAGATTCCTTGTTATACCCTATTAAACCTTGATAAATATCTTCCCTGTGTGTTTCCAGGGAAAATAAATTGTGTTTCTGCTCAGCATTCCTTGGCCCTACACACACACAAAGAGTAGAGTATGTGTTTTTAAGTAGAAAAGGGAAACAGCAAGCCATTCCCAACGAGTAACATTTTTCATCTCAGCAGCTTTGTGACTTGGTCAGCAGTGGTCCCACCTTTTGCAAAGCAATAGCCTAATCAGAGTGAAAAGAGGCAGAGGGATCAGGCTGATCAGAGGAGACTTGTCTGTAGCATCTAACCATTTCTCTTTTGCCCCAGCAAGGAGCAAAGAGAGTTCATCAGGCATGCAGCCTCATATCAAATGTTCTGGACACTTTCTTTGGGGCATTTTTGGATGTTTGACTAGACAAGCCTTTTTCTGCCTCAACACCCTTGTCATGTTATTTCTTCATGGTCAACATGACTGAGATAAGATAATGTTTGAGGGTGACTTGACAGGATCTGAAAAATAGACAAATAGACCTTGAATCTGCTGAGCTTCAAAAGTTAGTTATAAAGTTGCTTTGTGAGGGGAAAAAAAAAGGAACACAGTTATGGAGCTGGATTTAGTTCAAGAAGAAAAATCCAATTTTAGTAGCCAACAGGTAGCCAATGAAAATTAAGTTAAGGGCATTTGTTATATACATCTTGCAGATTACCTGAAAAGTCACTAACAATTGCTGAGATATATGCTAAATTAGATTGCAAAAACGCAACAGGGGAGTCACTGTCTTGTTTAAGAGCCCCTATATACATACATAGGAGAAGGCAATGGCAGCCCACTCCAGTACTCTTGCCTGGAAAACGCCATGGATGGAGGAGCCTGGTAGGCTGCAGTCCATGGGGTCGCTAAGAGTCGGACATGATGGAGCGACTTCACTTTCACTTTTCACTTTCATGCATTGGAGAAGGAAATGGCAACCCACTCCAGTGTTCTTGCCTGGAGAATCCCAGGGATGGGGGAGCCTGGTGGGCTGCCATCTATGGGGTCGCACAGAGTCGAACATGACTGAAGTGACTTAGCAGCATATACATGCATATTATATATGTAACATTTTACAGATACTACTTATAAGCACCACATTCAGGGAGTAAATTTTCAAACTATTTTGGCAGTAGAATATTTTTATATGACACTTTTAATGGTTATTGAATGTATGATATAAATTAAAATGGAACTACTGAGATTAAAACAATTATGGGAAAGAATTAGAAACTCCATACACTTAGCCTTCACACCTGTCTCCCATGGTAACCCCTGAAAAGTCCTCTACACAACATGGGTTTATTTAATCAAGTACCAATAAAATCTATATATTAATACTTAATAGTGTAAAACTTTCTAAAGTCTAGTAAACAATATAATCATGGAAGTGTTATTTAATAGAGCACTAATTAACCTGTGTAAGTTATATGTCTTACCTTATTTTTATAGCAACAAATCAGAAAGTCAATAAATATTTCACAAATGTTACTGAATGCAGAAAGACTTTGAGACAAATTTGACAAATGATTTTTAAGAAAATGAGGCTCATAGTGGCTTTCTTCTCATAAATTTTCAAGGAGGAAAATTTGGAAGTTAAAGAACATATGGGCAGTTAAAGAACAAATGGTTTCTCTGCATTTGTCATAACAATTCCATTTCCTGGAACTTGCATAGAAAACATATTCTTCCATGTGTTAATCATCATAAGGGTCGTGAAGAATATCAGATGTGATAACAGAGATCAGTATACTCACAATGACCTCAGATCAAAGTAATCTGAAATTAAGAGATCAAAGACCAAATCATACAACTAGACAATGCTCTTTTTTTCAAGCTGCTCATATATTTAACTGTGTTAAAGCAATTTGCAAATACCCAGTGTACAGTTATTTGAAAAAATCTTAACAAAGTAAACTTCTGTTAACATTTAAATGCCTGAATGGCAAAGCTGATCATCCACTTTGGACTTTAGAGGGAGGTCAGAAATCGTCCTCATCATTTCCACTCCCAAAGAGAAAGAGTGAAATAGACTCCTTCTTTTCTTCATGCCTCAGGCATAGAAGGAATTCCTGGCCTCAGAAATCAACATGGTACAAGGCAAGAGAAGTCACACACTGAATACTCCAGTCAATCTCCAGTCCAGACTAGTTTTCTACTTAAAGATTTCCAGGAATCATGCTTACTTGGTTTTGGTACAGAGTCAGGATCGATTATATTTAAATTTAAAAAGGAAGTAGGTAACAAATAGAGATTTTCAAGCATTGATTTAATACTAATCTATGAGAGAGGCATTCAGGGTATAAGTGGACTAGAGTATGGCCCCAGAAACCTGGGAGAAGTAGGTGGGTCATTTAAGGTTTGAGCCTCATTTTTTTCTCAGTCACTACTATCAGTAGACTCTTTCAGGTTCCCAATAACACAGCTGCTGTATGAAATCCATGTACATTTTTGTAGGCATCATGAAAATAAGTAAATCCTAAAATAAGACTGTGACAGAGTAATTATTAGTATTATCATAATCCTTAATAAAAATAATAAATGTGAGTTTTCAAAATCAATATCAAAGAGGACATGAACATTGATGATTATTTTTTGTTGAGGTAGAGTTGATTTATAATATTAGTTTCAGGTATACAACATAATGATCTAATATTTTTATAGATTGTACTCCATTTAAAGTTATTACAATATAATGGTTATATTTCCCTATGCTGTACAACGTATCCTAGTGACTTATTTATTTTATACATGGTAGTTTATGTTTCTTAGTCCCAAACACCTATCTCACCCCTTTCCCTTTCTTTTCTTCACTGGTAAACACTAGCTTATTTTCTTTATCTGTGAGTCTGTTTCTGTTTTATTATATATATTTGTTTGTTTTATCTTTTAGGTTCCTCGTATAAGTGATGACATAGAATAGCTGTCTTTGATTTATTTCACTAAGCATAAAACTTTCTAGGTCCATCCACATTGTTGCAAATGGCAAATTCTCATTCTTTTGAAGGGTGAATAATATTCCACTGCACTTTTTTTTTAATCTCTTTATCTGCTGATGATCACTTAGATGGCTTCCCTATCTTGGCTATTATAAATAATTCCACTATGAACATTGAGGTGCATGTATCTTTTCAAATTAGTTTCCTGCCCCCCTTTGGCTATATACTCAGGAGTCAAATTCTTAGATGATATAGTAGTCCTATTTTTGATTTTTTGAGGAATCTCAATACTGTTTTCCACAGTGGCTGCACCAATTTACATCCCTACCAACAGATTATGAGGGTTCTGTTTTCTCCACATTCTCACCAACATTTGCTGCTTCTGGTCTTTTTGATGATAGCTATTTTGATAGGCATGATGTGACATCTCACTGTAATTTTGATTTGCATTTCTCTGATGATTAATGATGTTGAGCATCTTTCCATGTACCTGTTAGCCATCTGTATGTCTTCTTTGGAAAAATTTCTGTTCAGTTCTTCTGTCCATTTTTTAAGTGGGTTGTTTGTTTTTTCTGATATTGAGTTCTATGAGCTGTTTATATATTATGGATATTAATGCCTTATCAGTAACATCATTTGAAAATATTTTCTCCCATTCAGTAGATTGTACTTTTGGTTTCGTGGATAGATTCCTTTGCTGTGCAAAAGTTTTTAAGTTTAATTAGGTCCCATTTGTTTATTTTTGCTTTTGCTTTCTTTGCCTTAGGTAGCAGATCCAAAAAATATATTGCTATGATTTATGTCATATAAATATTCTGCCTGTCTTCTACCTATGTTCTTCTCTGAAAGTGTGATACTTTCAACTTAATTCTTTTTTCTCAAGATTACTTTGACAATTCACAGATTTTTGTGGCTCTATATACATTTTTTCTATTTTTTCTAATTCTGTGAAAAGTGTCATGGTTATTTGATAAGGATTGCATTGAATCTCTAGATTGCTTTGTGTAATATAGTCATTTTACAGTATTAATTCTTCCAGTCCACAAACACAGTATACGTTTTCATTTGTTTGTGTTATCTTCAGTTTCTTTCATCAGTGCCTTATACATTGCCTCTGTCCTTTTCCAAGTACAGAACTTTTACCTCCTTTTTGAGATTTATTTTTAGGTATTTTATTGCTTTTGATGTGAAAGTAAATGGGATTGTTTCCTTAATTTTTCTTGTTCCTGATCTTACAGGAAATGTTTTTAAGCTTTCACTGTTGAGTATGATGTTAGCTATGGGCTTATTATATATGCCGTTTTTAATACTGAGATATGTATAACCACTCTGTGGAGAGTTTTTAATCATAAATGGATGAATTTTGTCAAAAGGTTTTTCCTCATTTATTGAGTTGATAGTATGGTTTTTATTCCTCAGTTTGTTAATGTGGTATATCACATTGATTGATTATGTATATTAAACCATCTTTGCTTCCTTAGGATAAATCTCACTAGATCATGGTGTATGATCCTTTTACTGTATTGTTGAATTCTGTTTGCTAATATCTTTTTGAAGATTTTTGCACCTATGTTCATCAGTGATCCTGGCCTGGCATTTTCTTTTTTTTCTGTGATATTTTTATCTTGTTTTGTTATCAGGGTAATGCTAGCCCCATAGAATACATTCAGAAGCTAAACACTGATGATTCTTTTTGCTTCATAGCACTTGCAGCATTGTATTTGAGTTTGTATTATGTGGAAACTATTCATTTTGGGAAACACAGTTGAAGTAATTTTTTTTAATAGTGAAAATAAGCCTCTTCTCAAATTGATAAGCATTTGCTCTATTTTCTCTTGACATATTAATACCTGCTGGCATGGTTCCAGTGAGTGGCTGGTTTCAGCTTCATTAGGTTGACTGAAATTCTTGTAACCTGTTCACAGAAGCTTGTCAACAGTCAGTTAGTGTCAATGTTGCCTTCTTCCTTTTTCTGCGTAGATGAGAATTAAGTAAAATTAGGACAGCTGACATAGAACATTAAAGAAGCATCTGAAATTTAGGAACTCTTGGTTTCATATCCTTTCTCTTGCTTTGCTGAGCAATGACAAAGAAGTTGAAATCTTATCTGAACACACTTATACAAGGTGCCCTTCCCACGATCTCCCTCTTTCAACTGAGTTTAACTCTCTAACTCACCCAGGCTGGGCAGGCTACTTATCTTTTCTATTTATTTATCCTCTAATACTTCACCATAATGCTTTTCACATGGTTCAGGAGCTATGTGAGTGAAAACGGAGATCATGTAACTTTGTCATTATAACCTCAGAATCTATCCTTGCCTCTTGTCCATTGGAGGCTTTCGATTTTATATTAATATAGCAACATTAATTTTATGAGTGGCAAAATCAAACCATGCCAACAGATAGCACTCTTGATAAATAAGAATGTAAATAAATTATTTTTGGAATGAGGTAGCTCCACTTCTTCATGCTTCTGCTTTCAATTAGATAACACCATCAAATATAGATAGGAAATTAGGAACAGATGGCATAGTTCCCCTACTCTGTCCCTGAAAACCACTCTTAAGAAATCCAGTTCTCCTATCATTGATACTTCCTATCATCACATTCAATTATACATATTCATTTTTTCTTTTACGATCCAGATTTCTGTATGAGAATCAGCTTATCTAGTAAATTACTTCACAGTTAACTTATGATTAATAAGCATGTGTTAATGTCAACCGAATAGCTTGGACTTCTTTACTCTTACAGAGAATACATGCATTTAAAATGACGGAAAGAATAAAATACTTAGGAATATATCTACCTAAAGAAACTAAAGACCTATATATAGAAAACTATAAAACACTGGTGAAAGAAATCAAAGAGGACACTAACAGATGGAGAAATATACCATGTTCATGGATTGGAAGAATCAATATAGTGAAAATGAGTATACTACCCAAAGCAATCTATAGATTCAATGCAATCCCTATCAAGCTACCAACAGCATTCTTCACAGAGCTAGAACAAATCATTTCACAATTTGTATGGAAATACAAAAAACCTCGAATAGCCAAAGCGATCTTGAGAAAGAAGACTGGAACTGGAGGAATCAACCTACCTGACTTCAGGCTCTACTACAAAGCCACAGTTATCAAGACAGTATGGTACTGGCACAAAGACAGAAATATAGATCAATGGAACAAAATAGAAAGCCCAGAGATAAATCCACGCACATATGGACACCTTATCTTTGACAAAGGAGGCAAGAATATACAATGGATTAAAGACAATCTCTTTAACAAGTGGTGCTGGGAAATCTGGTCAACCACTTGTAAAAGAATGAAACTAGAACACTTTCTAACACCATACACAAAAATAAACTCAAAATGGATTAAAGATCTCAATGTAAGACCAGAAACTATAAAACTCCTAGAGGAGAACATAGGCAAAACACTCTCCGACATACATCACAGCAGGATCCTCTATGACCCACCTCCCAGAATATTGGAAATAAAAGCAAAAATAAACAAATGGGACCTAATTAACCTTAAAAGCTTCTGCACATCAAAGGAAACTATTAGCAAGGTGAAAAGACAGCCTTCAGAATGGGAGAAGATAATAGCAAATGAAGCAACTGACAAACAACTAATCTCGAGAATATACAAGCAACTCCTACAGCTCAACTCCAGAAAAATAAATGACCCAATCAAAAAATGGGCCAAAGAACTAAATAGACATTTCTCCAAAGAAGACATACAGATGGCTAACAAACACATGAAAAGATGCTCAACATCACTCATTATCAGAGAAATGCAAATCAAAACCACTATGAGTATCATTTCACACCAGTCAGAATGGCTGCGATCCAAAAGTCTACAAGTAATAAATGCTGGAGAGGGTATGGAGAAAAGGGAACCCTCTTACACTGTTGGTGGGAATGCAAACTAGTACAGCCACTATGGAGAACAGTGTGGAGATTCCTTAAAAAACTGGAAATAGACCTGCCTTATGATCCAGCAATCCCACTGCTGGGCATACACACTGAGGAAACCAGAAGGGAAAGAGACACGTGTACCCCAATGTTCATCGCAGCACTGTTTATAATAGCCAGGACATGGAAGCAACCTAGATGTCCATCAGCAGATGAATGGATAAGAAAGCTGTGGTACATATACACAATGGAGTATTATTCAGCCATTAAAAAGAATACATTTGAGTCAATTCTAATGAGGTGGATGAAACTGGAGCCTATTATACAGAGTGAAGTAAGCCAGAAAGAAAAACACCAATACAGTATACTAACCCATATATATGGAATTTAGAAAGATGGTAACAATAACCCTGTGTACGAGACAGCAAAAGAGACACTGATGTATAGAACAGTCTTATGGACTCTGTGAGAGAGGGAGAGGGTAGGAAGATTTGGGAGAATGGCATTGAAACATGTAAAATATCATGTATGAAACGAGTTGCCAGTCCAGGTTCAATGCACGATACTGGATGCTTGGGGCTGGTGCACTGGGATGACCCAGAGGGATGGAATGGGGAGGGAGGAGGGAGGAGGGTTCAGGATGGGGAACACATGTATACCTGTGGTGGATTCATTTTGATATTTGGCAAAACTAATACAGTTATGTAAAGTTTAAAAATAAAATAAAATAAAAAAATAAAAAAATAAAATGACCTGTAAGGTTTAATCAGAGGGCATAATCCTGACTGGAGTGTTAGGGACGCAATGGCAAGAGGTTATGACTATATGTCTACTGCTCCATTACAAAAGTAGATAGGAGTTAAGTTTGAAAATGGATAAAATTTAAATGTGAAAACCCCCAAATAAATATGAAAATCATTATGTTTGACTGAGATGGGATTTCTACTAAATATTTTGTGATTTTTTTGAATAACATAGCTGATAACAATGGAAACCACTAGTCTGTTTTATTAGTATGTTTTTAGGTTTTTGTTAGGGGTGATAATTTTTGAGAAAACTTGGTGAATTATGTTATTTTAGTGGAAATTCTCAACATTCTTCTTCTTAATTAAGAATATTTGTTAGAATATTTTTAAATATAATTGAATTTGTAGAACCTATACTAGTGGCATTTAGAAGCTCTCTGACACTTTCATAGGGGACCTTAAAAGACAAGGCAACATCTTTCTGAGAATATACTGGCGTGAATTAAGTAATTAAGTAAACATACAAGCAGACAAGTGTTGTGTGTCTGTGTGTATATGTAATTTTTTAACTGATAACTTGTGGCTTTCACCACCACCAAATATTCGAAGGGTTTCAATTTTCCCACTCTGAGAATGATTTGATGGTTAATGAGACAACTGGTCCATGAGTACCACTGCAGAAAGATGCTAGCTACACATAAATGATTATAATTATCCAATTTTATGAATGTTTTCTTAATAAGCAGATGGGAAATTTCTGTCCATGGCAAGGAATTTCAAAGGCTTAATCATTTCATTTTTGTAACTATTCAAAATTTCAAGTATAGCTCCGCTTAGAACTCAAATTACTTTTAGAAATCATTCATATTTATTCTTCAGGGCAAAAATTAGTGAATGAACGTGAATAAGTTTGGACGGTCTACACACCAGACAGAAAAGTAAAATCTTGGCAGTTTATTTGATCCGTGTAGATTGACAAATAAAATATTAATAGCCAAAAGGAAGCCTTTAAAATAATTTGGATTTAGATCTGCAAGGAATTGTTTTTCTGTATTAATATAATGTACGTGAGTCTTTTCTATCAAGCTTCTTTTAAAAACAGATAATTGCTCTAGTCACTCACTCAACCTTTTGAATAGTCAATCATTAAATCCAAAATGATTTCAATTGATATGAGTATAGGGCACAATTATGTAGTGTTTTGGAGTCAGTGTATCCAGCTGTGAATAAAAACACAGTGTATAATGGAAAATCTCTGCTCTAGGTTTACAAAGAAAGCAGTTAAAAGGGTAACTGAAGTAGCTCCTGGGGTTTCATAGAGAGATCAAGTCCTAATGGAAGTGGTCAGAGGTGTGGCACAGCCTCTAATTAGGAACAAGGATACCCACTCATTATCACCCCACAGCAGCTCCCCCTAATAGGGCAGTGATTCATTGTCAGTGGATGAACGGTACATACGTACAAGCATAACTGCCCACAGTTCAGTTAGTGTAGCTCTAAGCTTATGTCTGGATTAGCTGTTTTATCTGTCTTTCCTCCAAGTATTTTCTCTGCAGCATATCACTGAAGTGGTATTAACATTCATCTGATTAAAATCAAAGCATTTCCCTATAAATGTTGGACCAAAGCAAATGCATTCACAGGAAAAGTAAAAAGGAAATTTAAATACAAATCGCATGCATAATACTGCTAATTTGTTACTACTTGCAGTAAAGCTCTTAATGAGATTATCCAGGATTGGGTCTGTTTCCACTGAGAGTTTCATTAACCCCCCTGAATATTTTTCCTTTGTTTATACAATGTACTGAATATATTTGATTATCTGCATTTCACATCTTGTAATTCAGTGTTTGCAAGTTTGTAAAATTTGTGTTTATCATAAAAGAAGAAATTCAGATGTGCATGATATAATTGTTCTTTGTATAAAATTTATATACATGTCTATGTCTATTTGCCGGTATACGTACTTACAAAATTATTCGGTGAAGGTAAAAGGTGGAGGATATTTTTCAAATTCAGGGAATTCGGTGCTTCACATGCTGTTTCAAGTGGGGAGGACAATAAGAAAATATATAGGAAGTTGGATGTCTGGTAGTCTCAGTTTTCTGCAGTCCTGTTCAGACGAGACACACTAAATAGAGTCTAGAGTACTTCTCAGACTTTCATGTGCCTCTTAGTTCCTTAGGCTTCTTGTTAAAATTCAGATTTTTGATCAATCAGTTCACTGTGAGGCCTGAGTCTCTGCATTTCTAGCCAAATCTCACAAAGGCTGCTGCTCCATAAATTGATAGCATTTTGAGTTGCAAAAGGATTGTCTGTTAAACTACTAATAGGTAGAATCATTTCCAGTTTAATGAACAGAGCATAAGGCAAATGAGTGGTATAACCAAAATCCAAAAAGTGAATAATGTCTTAAAATACCTACGCCATTCGAAAATGTATTACATAGAAGCCTGGCTATGCATTTATCAGGAATCTTAGCTTTGATAACTTGAATAAGATCTCATTAAATAAATGAAAATGCCACAAAATGAAGTTGGGCTCCCTGCTGGGAAATTCTGATAGTTACTCATATTAAAGATAAACTGCTTTATTAAAACTGGACATTTCTATTAAAACCAAAAGCAGTCCTTAAAAACAACTGTATAAATCAAAAGGGAAAATCAAGGGAAAACAGTGGGAGTTATGAAGCAGACATTTTAGTTCCAGTTCTGCCATGGAACCAGCTTTCATTATCTATAAATTGAAAATGATAATTATCTGATCCAAATCTCATAAATGTGTGATGAAATCTGAATATGATAATCCACATGTATGCATTTTGAAATCATTTATAACATATAAGTAAAACATTTTTAGAATTGCAAATGTTATTTGCTGCTGCAGATACCAGGCCATGATATATGCCTTGTGGTATATGTGCTAATTTGCAGTGTTTAATTTTGTTTATGATCTCCAGATTTTAACACACATGAGGGAGAAACTGGTCAATTTTATTTGGTATTACATTTTCAAAAATGCCCTGGTTTCATCCGAAAATGTGCTTAGAGATTCTCTTGGCACAGATTCCATTTAAACGGTGTTAATGTTATTCATTCTCATTGAAGTCTGTCCCTAGGGTTCTGGGATTAAAGGAGAGAATGTAGTTCCATATCTGGGTAAACAGCTACAGGAAGTGATTAAAACTTATTAGTCTTATCAGTAATTATGTTGACTTGCAATATATGTGCCATCATTTTAACCATTTAGTTAAACATGGTAAGGAAATTGAGAAGGACGCTTTAATTAATCTCAGAAGTAAAAAGTTCAAAAGAATTTGCTAGCATGACATAGGCACCTTGCAGAAAAAAAAAAAACTTACTGTTTAGTCAAAGAGAGCTAAAATGTGAAAAAAAAAAATCTGTGAAATTAATTCTCTCAGGCAATGAACTTGTGTTCCAAAAGTTGCAGTGTTTCTCAGTGTTCACTTCTGGATGCGATGTAGTGCCAATGTGTTTTGCTGAGTTAGGGATTTCTCATGGCAGCTGTCAAGGTTGATGTATCATCTTTAAAGATGTTCCTTAAAACTTTGCTCTGACCCCTGGCTACTCTTAGACCTTTCTGTGGATCACAGAAGGCATACTTTAGTTTATTCAGGTTTTGCATTAATTGAGTATGGAGTTTGTGTTTCTTGTTGAGAAAAAAAAAATGATAAGACAAATCTCCCTTGAGTTTTCCAGGATTTCACTTAAAATGAAAACTCGCAGCGTAATCTTGTGCTCTCATTGCTGCTCCCATTTTGCTGTGCCAGACTCTAGACAACTCTGGAATGTTTCAACATGGGCTAAATTTTGCATAAATCAACAAATCCCTATGTTAAAAGTGTTCAGTTGTATGTACCACATTATAGATTTGTAGTAAATGTTTATCAAATGGATACATGACTAGAAGAATGACCAACTGACTGAGTGAATGAATGAATGAATAAAGACATGTTATTACCTGTCCTCAAGGGAAGAAAGGTGCTTTTACTATAAGCCATGCTGTATGTCAGAAGTGCCCTAATAAATAAAAGACAATAGGACCAGTGAAGAAATTGCAGTTGCTTTTACGGGGATATCAGGAAGTACTCACAGAGAAAAGGGTACTTGAATAGAGTTTCAACATGTAGAAAGTTGTGAGAAGAAATGGCATTTCAGACAAAGGGCATGATCACTATATTTTCATTGTACAATGAATATCTTAGTAAATAATATGTTCTGTAATTTTAAAAAATGATGAATATTTCTAAAATTGAAGGCAGACGTTCAGACTTTTTACTCTCTGAAGAGGCCTTTGTGGTTGCCATTTTTTCAATGACACAGGTATTGCTGACTGTAATTTCTCCTGTGTTGATCCACACTTAAACAAAATCACAGTCAGGCTTTCTTTTCCCTTTTGGTTTAGCTGTTGAACATTCATATGTGTGTGCAGTGGGGGAGTGAGATGTTCATTTTTTTCCCCTTTGCTTCTTAATATAATCATCTCGTAAAACTACAGTTAAAATTAATAAAGATCTTTTTTCTAAAATTAGAAGGATCTATTTGCTTTGACAAGTTCTAACTGTTTATAGTGTCAGATTATTTTCAAAATATTACAGATGTGGAAAAGGGGTAGAATTAGTTTTGAGTAAAATTATGGCTTGTCGGCAGATAACACAATCAACCTTTCAAAAGCAAACACCTCTTTCCAAGTATAGTTGTTAGGAAATGAAAGCCTTATTCAAATGCTAAATAAGAAAAATGAGGATGGGAATATAAACTCCTCTGGAAAAAAAATAACAAAGAACAGTATTTTAGGCATGGTTTTCAGAGATTTCCAACTCCAGGTGCTGCCTAGTTGCTGATTGGTTCATTGGATGGCCTTGATGGTTTTGATATCTCATCAAAGTGGGAAATTCAAGTTAATCACAGCTAATAACATGATTGAATGGTGTCTGATCTATTTGAGGATGGAAAATCGATAGTCTATTAGATTCGTCAGGAGAAGATGGGGAAGGGAAAGCAAGCTGTATTTGCCTTCATCACCACGGCTACACTAATTAAGCACCGCCTTCAGATGGAGAGGAGCCTGGAGAATTGAACTGGTAATGAGATTCAGGCTTGAAGTAAATGAAGCAACTTCACCATAAGGCACGCAGACAGACAATTAAACCTCTTTATCAATGCAGCTTTCATCCAGAAAGATAATCTCATATGGCAGCTATAAAATAAGTGGGGGACCAGGAGGAACTGTAAATCTTTTTCTCAGCTTGCAGTTCTTACAATTTCCACACTGTTTTGACATTTGGGTTTCTTTGCATTAGAAGTTAGTCATAGTTAGTAACATTTCATTTGTTACATGGAGGTTCCTGGTGTGGCATGTTTGTTGAAACCTTTCAAGAAAGGTTTTGATTAAGTATAAAACTGATTAGAAATAAAAAGCAATTTCCTCCAAAAATTTTATACTAGAAAGGGAATACTATAAACAGTGCCAATAATCGTTAGCATTTCAAAAATCCTTTAAAAAATATTTCAAAGTAGTTAATTTTATAGA
This sequence comes from Bubalus bubalis, assembly GCF_019923935.1. Taxonomy (NCBI): domain Eukaryota; kingdom Metazoa; phylum Chordata; class Mammalia; order Artiodactyla; family Bovidae; genus Bubalus; species Bubalus bubalis. The sequence continues at coordinate 138,489,657 of NC_059157.1, read as the reverse complement.
TAAAGGCTCATTTTTGCTTATCCAAATATCACCTTTTCCTCCAGTTAAAAATTCTCTGTTGGGAAAGACCATCTCAAATAGTCAGAGAATCTTCTCATCTAAATTTCTGGAACTGGAGTAGATTTTATTTTAAACACAATGGGTTTAAAATGGGTTTTTATTGGCCAATAAGTGTTCTGGAGAATGGGCACATATAAAATATACTATTTAATATTATAAAAATAAAATAATATCAATCCATCCGCATTTTGCAAAAGAGATATGCCTTTTAATCCGAGGTCTTTTGTTATGTTCTGGTGTGTTAGTGTTATGGTGAACTGCTGCATATAACATAAAAATATTATCACCTATGAGAATCACACCGAAATACCTCACCAGCTGTATTCTTAGTGTAGTTTGTACTGTGTGACATAGCTGTGCATTTACGTATGAAGTTTCTAGACATATGTTTTAAGATTTGCAGGGAAATAGCTAGAGACGTGACTTAGCAGCAACAGCTAGAGCATAACAATATCTTTCCTTTTTCTTCTTTCATTTCTCCATGATACTTAACATTATGAACTTCACAAAACATATTTATCATTTCCTTTTTCTATATATTGGTTATTGGTAATATTTTCTAGCTTAGTTTTGGTGTAAAGGCAGAAAAATAAAAACACCTGGCTGTTTCATCTCATAAATTATGATACTTCACTTTATTTTTTGTTTACTTATATATTTAATACAATTTCCCATTTCTCAGCCTTTCACAATGGCTTCTTATTTCGTCTTTCAGCATTATGAACCATCCTTCCTTAAGCTTTTGTTATTTCCTTATTTCCTCTACAGTTGTTCATTTGTCCTTCTATCCATGTTGTATGGCTTGGCTGTTTGAGCTTCAGAAATATTATAGTAATGCTTCACTTAAATTGAACGTGTGAGCTTTAGAAATATTATAATAATATTTCACCAGAACTATTTGACTCAAAAGCTTTTACTGAGTACTTGTAGAATATATTGTGCTGGGGTATATTCATCCAGGGATATGGATATGTGCAGTTGTTCGTTCATTTACTCAGAAAACATCTGTTGAACTCAGTGTTTTACATGTGGTGAATACCAAGGAGCATAGCACACTGGGTATTCAAAGATAGTCTTACTAGGCATAGATTCAGTCTTTGCATATATATATAGCATTTATTTTTGCTGTAAAATACATGGATGTTTGCATGGCATCATCGACTCAGTGGACATGAGTTTGAGCAGTCTCCAGGAGATGGTGAAGGACAGGGATGCCTGGCATGCTGCAGTCCATGGGGTTGCAAGGAGTCAGACATGACTGAGCAACAACAAAAAATGTATTTTAAAAATTCAAAATACAATATCACATAATCAAAGTTAGATATATTAAAATTAAATATAGTTTAAGTAAAAATGAAAAATATATATATAAAATATTACTATATAATATAGTAAATATATATTTACTAAATAATATAGTAAATATATATTTACTAAATAATATAGTAAATATATATTTACTAAATAATATAGTAAATATATATTTGATGAGATGTAGTGGTACAGAAAAAGTTGAGGTTTTTTGGTTTGTTTGTTTGTTTACTTTGTTCTTGCTCAGGAGTTAAAAGTTTCAGGGAGGAAGTAGGATTTGAGTTCAGTCTTGCAGATGAGTAGGCTTCCCTGGTGGTACAGTGGTAAAGAATCCACCTGTCAACACAGAAGATGCAAGAAACCTGGGTTTGATCCCTGGGTCAGAAAGATTCCCTGGAGTAGGAAATGACAACTCACTCCAGTATTCTTGCTAGCCCGGAGGGTTATAGTCTATGGGGTCACAAAGAGTTGAATGAACTGAGCACATATACACTTGCAAAGGTTGTTGTTGTTCAGCCCCTCAGTTGTGTCCAGCTCTTTGCCATCCCAGGGACTGCAGCACGCCAGGCTTCAGATAGTAGGAGTTTTGTAAGTGACGGAGAAGTGGAGAGACGCCCATATTCATGAAGTCCTGCAAGTCAGCAGGGTTAGCGTTGGTTTCTTTTGGCAGGGTCATAGATTTTGTTGAGATGGTTGGCATGAAATTGGGGTCAGATTACAGAGGATATAAAGTACCATGACTGAGGAGTTCAAACATTATGCTGCAGCCAAAGATTTCTTCTGATCAGGAAATTATATGACATTATGAGTTTTCAGGATATGGCTAGTGGTAATTGTTGGAAAGAATGTGTGTGTGTGTGTGTGTTCAGTCACTCAGTCGTGTCCAACTCTGCAACCCCATGGACTGTAGCTGGCCAGTCTCTTCTGTCCATAGCATTTTCCAGGCAAGAATACTGGAGTGGGTTGCCATTTCCTCCTCCAGGGGATCTTCCTGACTCAGGGATTGAACCCGCCTCTCCTGAACGGGCAGGTGGATTCTTTATCACTGAGCCACCTGGGAAGACCATTAGTAAGAATATGCAGCATAACTGTGTTCTCAGATTATACCTAGCAGCAAAAAAGTGAGGATTCATTGAGGAGGCTATTGCATAGATACTTGTTGTTCAATTGCTCAGTCGTGTCCAACTCTGTGATGCCATGAACTGCAGCATGCCAGGCTTCCCTGTCCTTCACCATTTCCTGGAGTTTGCTCAAACTCATGTCCATTGAGTCGGTTATGCCATCCAACCATCTCATCCTCTGTCATTCCCTTCTCCTCCTGTCCTCAATCTTTCCCAGGATCTGGGTCTTTTCCAATGAGGTGACTCTTCTCATCAAGTGTCCAAAGTATTGGAGCTTCAGCTTCAGCATCAATCTTTCCAATGAATATTCAGGGTTGATATCCTTTAGGATTGACTGGTTTGATCCCTTATAGATATAGGTGAAAAATAATATATACTTGTGTCTTGGCAAGTAAGGTGGAGTAAAAGAAGAAGAATCACCAAGAGGGAAATTGGAAAGTTTAATTCATAAGAGTTAACATGTCACTGGATGTGGAAGGTGCTAGAGGGAAAGGAATTGAAACTGACTGAGTTTCCAGACTGACTAGATCAAAGGGTTTTATTGTCAACTTAACTGTGTTGCCATATTGTTTTCATTCTGGGCTAGTATCTTATATTGAGAGAATTATTTTCTTTATTGGATATGTACAACTCTTAAAAGTATATTTCCACCTTTTAAATTTTAGCTAGCGAATTCCTGCCATTTCTCCATTAGAAAATAATAGTACAGAGGACACTTAGGGACCCTTGGAAATGTATGTCATCAGTGACATTGGTTTTGGAGCTATTGTATGAATGGCTACAATACTCCACAGCCATAAAGTGTGTGCTGGGTCACATGGGTAAACTGCTCAAGAAAGTGCAGGCTCAGTCTTTGCCTCAGATTCTTGAACCCCTGAAAACAGTGCAATAACTACCATTGATTGGATATCCATACTGCACCTGAGCAACTGATAAGATCTTTACAAAAGATATCTTACTCAATCCTTGGAAGGAATCATTAGTCCTCTTTCACAGATGAATAAAATGAAGTTCAACAGATTAAATCACATAACCAAAATCTCACTACCAGAGTCATGGAGAAAGGATTTTAACTGATGTTAGAATCTAGTCCTAATTTAAAGTTTGTAAGACATTGTTTACTTTTTGAACTTAGGGAGTTCTTTGATATATGCCTACTTCTTTGAGAATTTAGCATTATTCTATATATATAATATTTTCTCAAAAATTCAAGTGGTTACATTTTTCTATTATACACTGAGGCTACAATTTTTCTATCTGATTTCTTCCCTCAATATTCCTGGGTCTAGAAGTAAATTATAAAATTTATCATACATCCATACTCAGGATTCCTCAAAAAATATTCTCTTCTTGTCTTTTATCATCCTTTTTGGAATTATTTTACTTCATTTCACTTATTCAAAGCAACTAATAGCCATGAATTTCTGTAACATTATACTTTTTAACAGAATATTTTATTTGAGATAATTGTAGATATAGTTGTAAGAAATAATGCAGAGGCTCCATGTTACCTTTACCCAGTTTCCCACAATGATAATATTTTACAGAACTATAGTAGAGTATCTCAAGCAAGATATTGATATTGGTACAGGCAAGATAAACAATAAGTGCATCACCACGAGGACCTCTCCTGCTTCTTTTTAGAGCCACACCTACTTTCCTCCAGCTTCACCCCATCTCTAATCCTTGGCAACCACTAATCTGTTTTTCATTTCTATAATTCTGTCTTTTCCAGAACACTGTATAAGTGTAATTTTGTAAGTAAGATTGGGGATTGGCATTTTCACTCAGTCTAAATCTCTGGAAATTAATACAAGTGATATCATATATATTTATATTTCTGCATACTAAAGTGTGAGCCATATCTTTAATATTGAGGGAATCTATGTATTTTATAAATGTAATGGTATGTTTATAGCAAAAAAGTCTCTGTAAATTTTTAATAGACATGTGTGTACAGTTGCATACTGAGTATTTTAAGTAACCTCTACACTGACATGTCTTATTCTTCCTAAGCATTTAGAATTAATTGACTTATTTGGAAAAAGAAATGAAAAACAATTAAAATGTAAAACAGGTGTCTTCTAATAATTTAAGCTAACATTATTGTACTTTAGGGGTGATTTGTCCTTCTGGGGGAACTTGTAAATGATAAGCTCCTTTATCTAAAGTTTTAAAAGTATTTTTCCCCATGTCTATTTGCAGTCCCCTTTTGAGTAGGCATTATTTCTTGTTCATCACTTTCTAATTTGGATTTAACTAGCTTAGAAGTCATTGTTATGTTCTGTTGAATAGACATATGGCTTTTTTGGAGTTGCTCCCCAATTTTTCTTCTCTATGCCTAACTTACAAGGACTCCTCCCTCTTGTTTGACCATGCATGTTTTAATAAGCCACTTAATTTTCATAAACATTTTATTTGACCCATACTGTCAAAAGTTCTCTTTCTTTTCCTTTGAGAGTATTTTTCTTTATTGCTGACCTATGGCTTTTGAAAGAAACTAACATATTAAAAAATGTTTCTTTATCCCTCTTTATTTGGGCTCAGTTGAATTTTTATCCAGCTTGGAAAAGAGTATTAGCCATTAACGTGTTGCACCTTATTGGAATATTTATGATAAGCAAAGACGTGAAGATATATTAAGCATCTAAAGATTCCTTTCAGGGTTACATTCAATGTTACTCTCTAGGAAAAAATTCTTTGAAATTTAAGTGTGGAATCCTGTCTGCTGATGCTGTAGCATTTGTGTCTGAAGTAAAAATCATAAGCTGGCCATAAGTTCCTGAACCATTTCTCACTTGGCCGACTGAAAAGGCAAAGGCCTTTTTGTGAATTAAAGACATGCTAAATAACTTCAAAAACAACTGAAACATTGCCTTCACAGAATTATGTGAAGTGTTCCACATTTTTCAGTTTTCAGAGTGGTATACACTTGGTTTGTCATTTTTAGAAGCATGCATTCCTCCAGTGCATGCTTCCCCAGACTTGTTAAAGCCTGAAACTACCGATGTTCACTTAGATGGCTTCTTTTTGGCGAACATTTCCCTGATTGGTAGTTATTTAATTCTCTTTTCCATCAGGTACTGTGCTACATTTCCCTATAGATTTGTACATTCTTTTCCATATCTCTACCTTCCTAATGAACTAATCATAGCATTCAGTTTGGCTGTTTGCATTATTACTATAGATGAGTTTTATTTCTGTCTAGATATTTTAAAGGGATATTTGTTTCCTTGTAATTATTTTTTTCAGGTAAGGTTAGATATAATTCTTCTTGTTTGGATCTAACATCCATAAGAAAAGTATAAAAACCTGAAATCAATAGAAAACAAATGTTTTTAATTTTTTACTAATTGACTTTTCAAGTATTTTTTTGAGTTTAAATACATTGTAGCAATGAATGAATATTATCAAAAGACAGCTGTTATGACATTAACTTCAAGGACAATGCCTAGCACATAGTAAGTTCTCAAAGAATAGTCCAGTGTATGAACAAATGAATAAGAGAGAATGTTTGCTTGATGTAGACTGCCAAAACATGTCAGTTTGACCAAGGATCCTGCTGCTGCTACTGCTGCTAAGTCACTTCAGTCGTGTCCAACTCTGTGCGACCCCATGGACTGCAGCCTTCCAGGCTTCTCTGTCCCTGGGATTCTCCAGGCAAGAACACTGGAGTGGATTGCCATTTCCTTCTCCAATGCATGAAAGTGGAAAGTGAAAGTGAAGTCTCTCAGTCATGTCTGACTCTTAGCGACCCCATGGACTGCAGCCTACCAGGCTCCTCCATCCATGGGATTTTCTGGGTAACAGTACTGGAGTGGTGTGCCATTGCCTTCTCCTCAAGGATCCTAGTCAACGATATTATTTTCCTAATATCATGGCTCTTTGCTTAAATTATCTGGATGAATGCCTCAATTTGTCAATGCATCTTGACTGTATAAACATAGAACCTTAGAACATTTTCTTTTACTCTCAGGAGATCTAGGGTAAAATGTTGATGGGGTAAACAAATTTAAAGCACTAATCAAAAAAATGTATTATTCCAGAGAATAATCCTTTTCTGACTTATGGTAAATTGTTACTGCTGCTTCTTAAAGGTCACATTCAGAAAGACTCAAGACAAGTGCTGAGAAATATTTATTGTCAGTCCTTCTTATACATGCTTAGGTACCACCTGACACTGAGCAGCAATAACTATGTCCTCATGAATCAGCTGGAGTAGATCATTTTTTAAATTATCATCTTTTTTAAAAAAAGCATTTTAAAAATCTAAGATTCTGTGATTTTCTTAACTATCAACTATTACTTCTGTTAATTACTAAAGGCCAGTCTAAGAGGGGAGGTACAAACTCATATTCCACAATGTGGCCAGGTAAGGTAGTAAAGTGGGCAGGGCTATGTCAGTCCCCAGGGAAAGCAGCAGCTGCTTCTAAGCTCTGATAAGTCACATATAAAAATGCAGAACAAGTATCTCCAGCTCATACGATCGCTTCAGAGAAGCTGAAGCTTTGAGTTTTTATGGAAACTCTCACCTCCCAATTCTTAAATATAGGAATTTAGTTCATGTGTTTTTAAACCCACTATGATTAAAGCAAATGAACTACAGGAAGATGCATAATATAGATGAAGCTTAGCAATATATTAAATATAAAATAAAATTCCAAAATATTTTATATTGCCTTTTTAACTTTTTGTGGAGTTAAAGTTATAAAAATATACTTTTAATGGATATATACATGTGCAATAAAACTCTAGAAAAAGGAGAATGATGAATATAAGTGATACAGAATGATAATTATATTTGCTGGAGAAAGGAAAAGAATACATTATTAGATACATGTAATTAAAATCTTGTCTTATGGATTGAATGGAGGGTTCCTGAGTGCTATTACATTATTAAAAATAAAATATGAATAAATGAACACATGAACTTACTCATAAACTTATAAGGAAAATATGTCACAAAGTTCAAATTCTTTTCATATTTAGTCTAATTAAAAAATGTATTAGACTAAGCTAAATACATGTATTGTTGGATATACCAGTGAACCTAGTCCTGAAACTACCAATTTTCAACCTAAGAGAAAAACCAAGCTAGCAAGATGATTATTATGTAGGTGAGAAGTTAATATGTAAGATCAACAGTGGTTTAATAGAATGACTAAAGAAGGGTCACAAAGTAATATCTGAATATTTGCCAAATTAACAGATAGGCAGTCGGCACTAGATAATGAATTAGAATAATTTCTAACTATTTGGAAAGATGTATGTATGAGGTATAAGAACTGAGTCTTAATGTATAGGTAGGTGGTTTACATGTAGGAACTTAACAAGATCAAACTGTCCAGTTGAAAAATAAAGCCACCTGGATATTGAAATAGATATATAGACAGATATTAATTTAAACTTTCTCTTACTCCATTGCCATATGTATAATTTTTTTAACTCCCTAATACTCCAGAAAGCTGTTATGAATATAAGAGCTAATTCCCAAAATAAGAGTTTGAACTTCATGGATACAGTCATTAAAGTAAATATAGGAATAGTCAGTGTCAATATTGTTATTATATTGAAGTGATCAGTGAAATTCTTATTTGTCTCTTCTTTTTTAACTCAGTGCTATTGGTGGCTCAGGTGGTCAAGAATCCACCTGCAATGCCGGAGACCTGGGTTCGATCTCTGGGTTGGGAAGATTTCCTGGAGGAGGGCATGACAACCCACTCCAGTATTCTTGCCTGGACAGAGGAGCCTGGCAGTTCCCCCAGTCCATGGGGCCACAAGGAGTCAGACACAACTGAGTGACTAGGCCCAAATTTCAATATTTGCTAATATCACTCTGTTCTGCTCACTGTTCGATAGATTTGGGACACAGATTAACTGTCCAGGTTGGATAGAGAATGTACAGTATACCTCCAGTTGTATTGAAAAGTCATTCTAAAATGTCACTTATTACTCCTGCTTCTCTATTAAAGGGCTTCCCTGGTGGCTCAGAGGTTAAAGCTTCTGCCTGCAATGCAGGAGACCTGGGTTCGATCCCTGGGTTGGGAAGATCCCCTGGAGAAGGAAATGGCAACCCACTCAAGTATTCTTGCCTGGAGAATCCCATGGACGGAGGAGCATGGTGGGCTACACAGTCCATGGGGTCGCAAAGAGTCAGACACGACTGAGCGACTTCACTTTCAGACAGTAACCAAATAAATTAATGGCTTGGCTTTTTTCTTTGTTAGTTGATCCTCAAAACAACTTGATACAACCACAAATCTTTATGGATAAATATAAGCAAATATGCTGTTCCTATAGAATATGTATATATAAAACTATATGTGTACATGCACAGAGTATTCTCTATAGCTTTTGATTTTTCACTTTCAAGGGATATTAACATTATCATAGAACTACATTAGTAAGGAAAGGAAGATGAGAAAAATAAAAATAGAAATTATTCTACCCCTCATACCAGATAACAATTGCTTTTTTATGTTCTATACCATGTGCAAGTGCTTTGAAATTTTTTTCACTTGAAGGCAGTAATCTTAAGAGCATCTGCTTATCAACACTCTATAAAACTCCAAAAGACACATTTTCACATGCAAGTAAAATACGGTATTAATTTCATACACTTTTAAAAAATTGATCTTCAAAAAAATCAAATGATAATGTACAGAGATTTTGACTTCCTAAGGTTTCTGAAGAAAAATGGTAAAGTGGAAGCAGTGCACAAAAGATATGCTTTATTTCCAGATAACAAAGTTTTATGAGACATATTCTTTATTATTTAATTCAGATATATTCTTGTCTAGTATTTATTAGGGTAAAGTGTCAGTAAAAAGTTATTTAAAACTTTGTGGGACTATTACTTTCTTATAATTTGCACATCCCTACTTTGAAAAGTTGAAAGTGATAGTTGCTCAGTTGAGTCCGACCAGGCCAGAATACTGGAGTGGGTGGCTGTTCCCTTCTCCAGGGAATCTTTCCAACCCAGGGATTGAACCCAGGTCTCCCACATTGCAAGCGGATTCTTTACCAGCTGAGCTACCAGGAAAGCCCTCAGTTCAATTCAGCCGCTCAGTCATGTCCAACTCTTTGAGACCCCATGACTGTAGCACTCCAGACCTCCCTGTCCATTACCAACTCCCAGAGCTTACTCAAACTCATGTCCATTGAGTCAGTGATGCCATCCAACCATCTCATCCTCTGTCATCCCCTTCTCCTCCCACCTTCAATCTTTCCCAGCATCAGGGTCTTTTCAAATGAGTCAGTTCTTCACATCAGGTGGCCCAAGTATTGGAGTTTCAGCTTCAGCATCAGTCCTTCCAATGAACATTCAAGACTGATTTCATTTAGGATGGACTGGTTGGATCTCCTTGGTGTCCAAGGGACTCTCAAGAGTCTTCTCCAACACCACAGTTCAAAAGCATGAGTTCTTCAGTGCTCAGCTTTCTTTATAGTCCATCTCTCACATCCATACATGACTGCTGGAAACCCCATAGCTTTGACTAGATGGACATTTATCAGCAAATAATGTCTCTGCTTTTTAATATGTTGTCCCTATTCCCTAGATAAATGAATTTAATTTTTTTTTGTCCTGAGAACTTTGCAACAATTATTTCTATAAAAACAACTGAAGATGCTCTGTGTTTTAGATATGGTGATAGGAACTAATGAGCTTAACTTCTACACAATTAAACAATTGGAGCTCAGAATTAACCTCTCTAGGTTTGCATCCTGGCTTTGCCATTTATTAGTTGTGTGACTTTGGAATAATCACTGAACTACTCTGAGACTCAATTTAAATATTGGATGTGGATTTGGATCCAAATAGAAATTATGTCATAGAGCTGTCATATAGATTTATATGGTGCCTAATATTTAGAAATATATTGATACTTTAAAATACTTCTGATATTTGATAAGCCCACTGTTAAATTTTTATATATCAGTCACCGTACATCGATGAATCAACTTAAATCTTAAGGGCTGGACATTTGAAGGGTCTATATCAGCCCTTTTTTTAATCACACTATAAATCTTTGGAAATCAGGATTTACAACACCAGTTCAGACAAAACTTAGCTACAATACAGCTGAAGTAGGTGCCACTCTAATAAAGGTAATTTTTCATTTTGCCAGACGCTCTCTTCTCTAACTTTATCTCCCATTCTTTCTCTATTTTTAGGTTGAATGGTGCAAAGACTAGCTAGAAATTTTCCAATATATTTAAAGAAACTACTCTGTGGAACATAAATTTATTTCTACATCATATTTATTTAGACTGGGGTACCAGTTTTAATTCTTCAGTGTTGTACATGCACAAGCTTTGTTTTTTATGCCAGCTGATCCAGACTGCTTGCATTTCTTTTCTTTTCTACCTTTGTGGCTTTTAGAGTATTAAAAGTGTTTAGGCATTTAAGTTCCCAGAAATGCACCTTACAGGAACAAACATATGTCATAAACATTAAGGGAGAGACTTCATGTAACTCATTAAAATACCAATCTATGAATATCAAGTTAAAGCCCCCCATAATATGAGTGAAGTTGTAAAAGTGATCTCTTCTCTCATTTTGCATAATCCTCTGTTTTAAAATGGTATATAAACAGTTTCAAAACTCCCAGGAGTGCTCTAAATATTGTAAAGTGATTGCTTCATACCAGTTTATCTGATACCTCACTCAATGAGGCTTTTAGTTTCAACTCCATCAAGTCACAAAAATAATTACTGTGTCAAAAACAAGCCACAAAATATAAATAAGTTTTCTTTCCTTCAAAATCTGTTTCCTCTTAAATTACAAACTTGGTAAACATGATTTTACTCACTTTCTAGTTACGTTTGTCACATTTATATTGTGCTTCATAGTTTACAGGCATTTCTAAATTATCCATAAAGTGCTGTTATCATTGTCTACCTCAGAGGTGTACCCAGCAAGCAAATCTTTTTGTCTAATACTCATTTTTACCTTGGCTGGAAGGTTCTAACAATGCTTGTAGGTCTCCTCTCTCAGTGAGTAGGGTCTTCCAATTTACAATCATCTCTGACTCTCCAGATCTTAATCTCAGAACTATACTACAAATTAGTATGCATCAGTTTTCATCTGTTAAAGGCCAAGAAACTGCAATTCAGAGTGATTTGCTTAAGATTTTGAAGCCAATAAAGAGTAAAAGTTGGAGAGGAACCTAGGTTTTCCAGATCTTAATAGAGACATCTATGCTGCCTAGTTACAAAAGACTGTTGATTTCATTGATATCAAAAGTGGTTTTGTGACTGTAGACTGTCTCTGTCAAAATTTATTATGATTTTTGTTTTTTTTTTTCTATTTGCAAATTAAAAATCAAAGTCAGCAGAGTATGGTCAATGGAGCAGTACACTGAAGTTAGATTTGGGTTCAAATCCTGGATAGCTGCTTGTTAACACTGTGACCTTGAAAATGATATAATTATCCTGAATTTATTTATTTGCCAATGAGAAGATTAAATGACATAACTAACGGACTTAGATAAGACAATTATTGGCACTTAAACTCAAACTAATAGCCCTTATTCTGTAAAATAATAAATAAAAATGTGGGAAAAGGGGATTAGCTATCAGAGAGTATCCTGGCCTGGTTCTTCATACCACTAACTGCTGTGTGACCTTGAACAAATCTTACTGTCTGGATATTGTTTTCCTCATTGGTTAAACAGATATAAAACCATATTACAGAATCCATATAAAGATAAATGATTCATGGAGAGGTCCTTTCAGCAGAGAGCCTGGAGGTCATGGAGATAACTTTTGAATTCCTGAACCAAGAAATTAAAGGTATAAAAAAGTCTAAGAATAGGTGATAAGTGAAAGTGTGGCAAGGTTAACTTAGATACTGGGCAAAGATATAGGAAGCCTGGGGCTAGTCTTCCATCTTAGAAGATGTAATAAAAAGAAAGACCCTAGGGTTTGAAAGCTTGGACTATAATTTCTCTTCTACCTCTAATTTGGTATGGAGCCCTAAAATTGTCAAGTAACTTCTCTGATCTTCAAAGCCCTATCTGCTTAATGAAGATATGGAACTGGATGGCATGTAACTGTGGTCACCTCCAGCACTATGGTTCTATGTGTCCATAAATCAGTTGACAGCATCATAAAATCTATTCCCCTAGACACTTAATATTTTTAATATTCTACTTTTAGAATTTTAGGGTAAGGGATGTTTTAGGGTAAGGGAATGAAATATTTCCATATGAAATTCTGCATATGTCATCTACCTCCTTCAGTTCAGTTGAGTTCAGTCGCTCAGTCATGTCCGACTTTTTGCGACCCCATGAATTGCAGCACACCAGGCCTCCCTGTCCATCACCGAGTCCCGGAGTTCATTCACATTCATGTCCATCGAGTCAGTGATGCCATCCAACCATCTCATCCTCTGTCGTCCCCTTCTCCTCCTGCCCCCAATCCCTCCCAGCATCAAAGTCTTTTCCAATGAGTCAATTCTTCGCATGAGGTGGCCAAAGTACTGGAGTTTCAGCTTTAGCATCATTCCTTCCAAAGAAATCCCAGGGCTGATCTCCTTCTGAATGGACTGGTTGGATCTCCTTGCAGTCCAAGGGATTCTCAAGAGTCTTCTCCAATACCACAGTTCAAAAGCATCAATTCTTCGACGCTCAACTTTCTTCACAGTCCAACTCTCACATTCATACATGACCACTGGAAAACCATAGCCTTGATTAGACGGACCTTTGTTGGCAAAGTAATGTCTCTGCTTTTCAATATGCTATCTAGGTTGGTCATAACTTTCCTTCCAAGGAGTAAGCGTCTTTTAATTTCATGGCTGCAATCACCATATGTAGTGATTTTGCAGCCCAGAAAAATAAATTCTGACACTATTTCCAGTGTTTCCCCATCTATTTCCCATGAAGTGATGGGACCAGATGCCATGATCTTCGTTTTCTGAATGTTGAGTTTTAAGCCAACTTTTTCACTCTCCTCTTTCACCTTCATCAAGAGGCTTTTTAGTTCCTCTTCACTTTCTGCCATAAGGGTGGTGTCATCTGCATATCTGAGGTTATTGATATTTCTCCCAGCAATCTTGATTCCAGCTTGTGCTTCTTCCAGCCCAGCGTTTCTCGTGATGTACTCTGCATATAAGTTAAATAAGCAGGGTGACAATATGCAGCCTTAACGTACTCCTTTTCCTATTTGGAACCAGTCTGTTCCATGTCCAGTTCTAACTGTTGCTTCCTGACCTGCATACAAATTTCTCAAGAGGCAGGTCAGGTGGTCTGATATTCCCATCTCTTTCAGAATTTTCCACAGTTTATTGTGATCCACAATAAAAGTTTGCAAAAGAAGAGTTTCTTGGAATATTAAACATCTAGAAAATACAGCCCAGAAGAGAAACTACTAACCCCTCAATTCCCAAATTTAGTAGCCTCCATGGAACTTGTATCGGAGAAAGCAATGGCAACTCACTCCAGTACTCTTGCCTGGAAAATCCCATCGATGGAGGAGGCTGGTAGGCTGCAGTCCATGGGGTTGCTAAGAGTTGGACATGACTGAGCGGCTTCACTTTCACTTTTCACTTTCATGCATTGGAGAAGGAAATGGCAACCCACTCCAGTGTTCTTGCCTGGAGAATCCCAGGGATAGGGGAGCCTGGTGGGCTGCCATCTATGGGGTCACACAGAGTCGGACACGACTGATGCAACTTAGCAGCAGCAGCAGCATGCAACTTGTATAATCACTTTTATAAGTGTTGCACTGGACAGTATAAGAGCTTTGGAAAATAGTCAAATGTAAGAGATTTTTTTTATCATTATCATCTTTGTCACCAACATCACTCCCACCACCACAACCATCATTATCAGCTACATCAACATTCATACTGTCTTGCATTTATGAACACCACTTCTATCTATATACTGCAAAATGTATTGTTGTTGTTGTTGTTTAGTGGCTAAGTTGTATATGATTATTTTGTGATTCCATGGACTGTATTCTGCCAGGCTCCCCTGTCCATGGGATTTCCCAAGCAAGAATATTGGAGAGGGTTACCATTTTCCTTCTCCATGAGCTCTTCCCAACCCAGGGATCGAACTCACATCTCCTACATTGACAGGCAGAGTCTTTACCACTGAGCCACCAGGAAAGCCCTCAAAATGGATTGTAACATGTAAAATTTTGGGCACTCACAGGCTAAAATAGCATTTGGAAAATATGTCCCCTACATCCCAGAAAGCTGACTGTTGATTTTGGACTTTTATTCACTTGGTTCAAGTGTAGAATTCAAATGTTCTTCAGTTCAGTTTCTCAGTTGTGTCCAACTCTCTGCGACCCCATGAATTGCAGCACACCAGGCCTCCCTGTCCATCACCAGCTCCCGGAGTTCACTCTGACTCATGTCCATCAAGTCAGTGATGCCATCCAGCCATCTCATCCTCTGTCGTCTCCTTCTCCTCCTGCCCCGAATCCCTCCCAGCATCAGAGTCTTTTCCAATGAGTCAATTCTTCACATGAGGTGGCCAAAGTACTGGAGTTTCAGCTTTAGCATCATTCCTTCCAAAGAAATCCCAGGGCTGATCTCCTTCTGAATGGACTGGTTGGATCTCCTTGCAGTCCAAGGGATTCTCAAGAGTCTTCTCCAACACCACAGTTCAAAAGCATCAGTTCTTCAGCCCTCAGCTTTCTTCACAGTCCAACTCTCACATCCATACATGACCACTGGAAAAACCATAGCCTTGACTAGATGGACCTTTGTTGGCAAAGGAATGTCTCTGCTTTTCAGTATGCTACCTAGGTTGGTCATAATTAGGTAATGACAATTGCACTCATCTCAGATACTGGTAAAGTAATGCTCAAAATTCTCCAAGCCAGGCTTCAACAATACATGAACTGTGAACTTCAGATGTTTAACCTGGTTTTAGAAAAGGCAGAGGAACCAGAGATCAAATTGCCAGTCATTATTTGACCTGCAGTATATCTGAATCTCTAGGGCAATAGGCCTTGCTGTTAGCCATTCACTTCAGTGACTTAATAACCTGCAGCTTTCAAGACCCTGTAACTTATACACTAGGAAGTGCCATAGAGCCAGGGAAATTCAAGTTCAACTTGAATGATACTTTTAGAGTCAACTGGGTAGCCTTGCATGTGATCTATAGTTAGTAAAACATGGAGGGTTCAGGCCAAGTACATATGCTCATTATTTCTGCTGTTCTGGAGCAGTGACTCTGACACCATTTGAAAGAACAAAAGCAGTGAGTTCTGTCTGAGAGCCACTTGACCTTTTCAACTCTACTTGACCTCCACTCTGTTCACAGGGCCTAAGTGGGAAAAGTGTGCCTGAAAGTGCTGTTGTCTACAGCAGCATTTTGTTTTGAGGTCACTGACCCATCACATTTCCACCCAATAGGGTGATCTCTACTTTATGTGAGAAGATTGTCAGTAGGGCACAGGGCAACATTGCCACATCGGTTCCCATCTGTATTCTAGACAAGTTCGCAAGTGTATGAAATTAGCTAATACAATCAGTGATTGGGGCTTGAGTTTCAAATAGCCCTAGAAACTAGTTCTAAAGTAGGCTTTCAGCACAGGGGAAAAAAATGAAAGCTTTTGCTTCATAGCTATGGAAATAAAATTTAGTCTTGAATAAATCTTGAATAGATTCATTTCTGGATCTTCAGATCTTCTCAGTCTTCACCACTGAATATATTCATCAAATATAAACAACTAGTTTTCACTTTCAAATTTCAACATCTCTAGGATCTTACAGAATGAGAACTATATGCCCAACTATTAAACACTCATCATTTAAGGTACATGGAATTTTATGGAGACAAAAATCATAGCTTAGGATGTACTACTAGAACAGATGTTTCTAATTCCTTTACTTTGCAGAACTAAACCTACATGCGCATAAAAAATGAGAAACTGAACTCACTTTTCTTGCACTTGTCATTTTCTTTTTTAAATTAAACAGACTTTTCTGCTTCTAGTTTACACCCACACTCTGCCCCATCTATTCTTTTACCCTATTTCATATATGTGGAAAATGTTCCCATCTTTCACTTCAACTAAAGACTATTCTTTCCTCTCTTGGAAATCCCTTTACCTCTAGACTGGCTCTTGATCATGCTGCCTTGAAATGTCCCATGGAATAAAGGGAATAGATAAAAAGAAAAATGAGTAAACGTTTTCCCCAAGCCCAGTCATACTGACCATTTGCAGTCTCCATAGTGAAAGTCACTCAGTGATGTACAATTCTTTGTGACCCCATGGACTATACAGTCCATGGAATTCTCCAGGCCAGAATACTGGAGTGAGTAGGCGTTCCCTTCTCCAGGGGATCTTCCCGACCCAGGAATCGAACAGGGCTCTCCCACATTGCAGGCAGATTCTTTACCAGCTGAGCCACCAGGGAAGCCCTCAATCTCCATAAAAACATCGCAAAGTGTGTAATGCTGCCTGTGTCTAATTGTTTTTTTTCTCTTTTCAGAGGTAACCTTATTGAGAGAAGAATTTTTTCTCCTAAGATTTTAACCCATTTTGAAAACTTGTTTTTTTCGCATGTTCTGTAAGAGCTTGAGCATGAAGGAAAGGCTTAATAACCATAAAATAAAAATAGCAGATTCCTACAAAAGAAATATAACCTTGCTGCATTTTTTCTTGCTTTATCTGAAAGCAAGGTTGTGCCCTCTGTTAGCTGAAAATCCACCAGGATCCCTTAGTCTTTTATTATCTTCTACCTAGAGGGGGAGATTATTTTTTTCCACATCTCTGATGACATTTTCAAAATAATCCTTGTTCTATAATAACCTCTTTGGGGAGAAGGAAAGAATGCAATTTATGACATCCCCATGATTATCATGTGGCAAATTTGCCCTTCAGATTCAACAATGACATTGTTTTTAAGCCAAAACCTAGAGCTAGATCTTCTAAAGCAAAGATTGCCTCTGGTTTCTCCCTCACATGGAAAATCATGCCTAGCCTTGCTTAGTTGATGGTTTCTAAATAACAGAGTGGAGAGAGATTTCTCTTCTTTTTCCTTTATAGCTGGATCTGCCATACTTACACAATGCTGATAGATTCTGTATTCACATATGTACCAAATTTTTTTGTTTCAGCATCAAGTTATTTAAAAATAAAAATGATAAATAAATACATATCCTAGCTTTCAAATATATAAGCAGAAAGTTTTTAAAAGGGTTAAGGATACATTCAAATATCCACTAGTATTTGAGCATAATTTGGAGCTCAAGGATGGGATGCAAAATGCTACCAGTTATGCATTTACATAGTTGAGAAATATAACCGTAGATGTTTAATCTGAGATAAATTAACCGAACATGAGGCTGTCTGGTATTGACTCCACCTGTAAGGGAAAACTATATCTTTCTTCCCTTTTCTCAAGACTTCTGAGACCAGATGAGTGGGGATTTTCCTACATCAAGCAATTCTTTAGTTCTCAGCAGACAACAACTGGGTGTCCTACAAAGTTAATTCTGATACTGTCTACCTGCAGATAGCTTCAAATCCCTCAGATTAAGGGCTCAGTTCTGCAAGAGTGCCCCCACTGCATATGTCAATTTCAAATTCAGGTTGTCATGGATACTGCAGACCAAACAGCTATAAATTCAAGTTTGCACAATCCCCTCCTCAGGTTTAATAATGTACTAGAATGACTCACAGAACTCAGGGAAACATTTACTTACATGACCTGATTTATAATAAAAGTGAACTACCTAGGAGCAGCCAGATGGAAGATGTGCATAGGGCAAAGCATGGCAGGGGTGGGAGGTGTGAAGTTTCCTTGGTGTGTCTGGGTATGAAGTGAAAAATGTTAATTGCTCAGTCCTGTCTAGACTGTAGCCTTCCTGGGTCCTCTGTCCATAGAATTCTACAAGCAAAGATGCTGGAGTGGGTAGCCATTCCCTGTTCTATGGGATCTTCCCGACCCAGGGTTCAAGCCCAGGTCTCCTGCATTGCAGGCAGATTCTTTACTGTCTGAGCCACCAAGGACGTCTGCAAGCACATCCTTCCAGAACCTCCACATATTCCCTAACCCAGAAACTCATCAAATCTACTTGCTTTAGAGTTTTTCTAGAGCTCAATCTTCAGCCTGCTCTGCCCTCCTACTTCCCTTGAGACAGTGGGTGGGACTGAGAACCCCTCCAGTCACTTGGTCTTTCCAGTGACCAGCCCATCCTGGGGCTATCCAGGGACCCCAACTAGTCACCTCATTAGCATGTGCTCCAAAGCTCCTTATGAATTACAGAAGACGCTCCTATCACTAAGGAAGTTTTGAAGGTTTCAGATGCTCTGAGAAATCAGAAACAAAAACCAAATATGTTTCTTAATATACCACACCAGCTCACCAGGATTCATAATTTGGGATTCCAAGGCAAAGAGAGAGCCATTTGTACATAGGTTTTGAAGATGAAAACCAGTGGCAAAGGCAGAAAAAAATGATGGCCACCTGAACACTGGAATTCATTGATGGTGAGTTACCAGAGATTAGAGAGCTCCCGCAGGTGTTGCGGTGGTCAAAGATTTCTGCCCCTGGGCAAGCAGTGATGAATTTGTTGTCAAGTGGCTGTTTTGTTTGCCGTTCTACCTTGAGATCACTACCATATTTAAAAAATTTTTCCTTTGCCATCTCCTCATTCTTATAGTGCTTTTTTAAACCTTCTTGCCTCATAGTCATAAATATATGTATTTTTCCCTTCCAAGCTATTGTACGTTTGTTTCCTTTTTACAGAAAATTTTCTCTGAAAATTTCTATTTCCATTGTCATTAGTGAAGCTCTTGCTTCCAGTCCTCATGTATGGGTGAATATCATAGCTGGAACCCACATGACCCATTCTGCCTATAGCTGATGTCTCGAGAATCTGCAGTTACTTCCTAACGACTCCTGCACTAATCAGCACTTCCCCTTGACTTTTAAAATCTGTGAATATATACTATGTACTTCAATGGCCTTCTCCTCCCACATACTTGAGGGGCTTTCCTGGTTGCTCAGTGGTAAAGAATCTGCCTGCCAATGTAGGAGATGTGAGTTCAATCCCTGGGTAGGGAAGATCCCCTGGAAAAGAAAATGGCAACCCACTCCACATACATACTTTGGCCCATCTCAAGTCTTATCTCATTTATGAAACATTGTGTTATGAACTGAGTTTTCACCTAAAATTAGTATGTTGAAGTTCTAACCCTCAGTTTGTTGTATCTGAAGATAAAGCCTTTGAAAGGTGAAAAAAAGAAAGTGCAAATGAAGTTGCTCGGTTGTGTTGGACTCTTTGCAACCCCATGGACTGTAGCCTACCAGGTTCCTCCACCCATGGGATTTTCCAGGCAAGAGTACTGGAGTGGGTTGCCATTTCCCTGTCCAGGGGAATCTTCCCAACCCAGGAATCAAACTTGGGTCTCCTGCATTGTAGGCAGACACTTTTACCGTCTGAGCCACCAGGGAAGTCAAGATTAAGTAATCAAGATTAAATGAGGACGTAAGAGTGGGCCGTAATCCAATAGGATTGGGACTTTGTAAAGAGAGGAAGAGATCTCTCGTATATATACATATAATGAATGCTGTAAGTTCTAGGAAGGAGAAACACATTATTCTATAATAGCATGTAGCAAAAGAACCAAGTTTAATCTGCATAGCCTGGAGTTCCTGGAGGTTTCTCTGAAAAATTTAAGCTGTAACTTGAAATTTCACAAAGAATTTACCAGGCAAAGAGATAGACAGTAGGTGCAAAACATCTGACTCAGGAAGGAGCTTGGGTATTTGAAGATCTTAACAAAGGATAGTCTGTCTGAAGATTATTGAATGTGATGGAGAATGGCATGAAATGAAGCTGGAGAAATCCAAGGCAAATTACAATGTGGCTATGCAGGAAAAGGCAAGATTTTTATTCTAAGAGCAATGAAAATCACTGAAGTATTTAGAAGTATGATATGAGTAGGTTTATCAGTTGCTTGGGAAAGTTGGTATGATATAGGACATTCGGGTATGGACATAGTCCTTTTGGGAACTGGTCAAGTAGATAGTCAGTGGAGGTTTTGAATAGGGTATTATATAATCCAGTTTGGGACTCAAAAGACAGTTTGAAGCCTGAAATACCTTTGAAGTTGTCAGAATATACACGTGTATATCCATGAGAGTCTATATGAAGAAGGTACAGTGATCAAAGAAGCAGGCTAAGATCCAGCACTGGGTCTGGAAAAAAAATCAAGAAGTATCCAGAGGGAAAAAAAAAAATATATATACAAATTAGAAAAAAAAAAAAAAAAAAAGAAGTATCCAGAGAGATAGGAGGAAAAATGTAAGACTGAAATCTCAGGTCACAAGAAATGAGGATGTTTCAAGAGAGCTGGCACCAGTATTACTGTCAAAAATTGTGAGGGTTGTTTAACATGAGGCAGAAAATGCCCATTGAATTGAATAACACAGAGGTTCTACTCTGGGGAAAACATTATGCAAGGTGTTTTACATGTAGCTTTAATTCTCAAGTGCAGTAGATGTTAATGTCATGAGGCAGATGAAGAAACTGAGCATCAGCGTTCAAGGTCACACAGTAAGAAAGGGTGAAGGCAAATCTGGCCTTCATGATGCTGAAGACATGGAGACTTATACTTCTGTTCTGCCACTTAGCCCAAACCAGTTGTGTTATTTTTGTTGTTGATGCTTGTTTGTTTGTTTTGGTATTAAAATCAAGGCCACAGAACTAAATTCTATTTATTCTCTTACTGCTTTATGTGTATGTAGTAGCCTTGTCTCTCCCACTGGATTTATAACTTTGCTAAGGGCAAGCACCAGAGCGTAGTGTAGAGGAAAGAAAATAGACTTTGCAACCCGACAGACCTGGGTCACAGTTTAAAAATTATAATGTCCATGAAGTGTCTTGTGGAGTGACAGATACAGATGAGCCAAGTGTCGGATGCGACTTTCATTATTTCTTTGTATCCCTTTCAGCCCACTGTGCTGTACAGAGTAAGGTTAAATAAATATCAGATTTAATTCTTAAGGTACTTTAAGTGATAATAAATTCTTTATCAGTTAATTGTACCCATCATAATTGCTAATTTAGTTTAGCAGTCAATCCACTCCCAATAATGAAAACTCGCCTTACCATGGGACCAAGAAGAGAATAGAAAATGAGATTCTCAGCCTTTCCTTAAACCTGTGCAAATGCCACAGTAGAAAACTAGACCCCTGAAAATCATGAACTCCTTGATAACAAGTTCTGTGATTTCTCTAAGATGCCATTTCCACTGTACCTAATCTAGCACTAGGCACATGGTATTTACACAGCACTTACTAAAATAAAATAAACAAATTGCATGTTGATGAAGAGATTTCTTGGCCCCTAAAGACATCAAAAGTTTTCTTCTTTGAACTACAAAATGTCAGGTGCTAGAATGGCATTCTAACTTCCTAACTACTATCCTCACTTCTCTTTGTAATACGTTTATATATAGTTTATATGCATGTACAATTGGGCATCTTATCATCCTTTCCAAAAATGTCATGAAAATAATATGATTTCAAAAGTTATTTTTGACACACGAACAAGTTAAAAATATTTCTTAGACTGGAGCCAAGGCTTAATAAGTACTTTTATCATCATGACTCATCAAACAATATATTATAATACTCTGTGAGTATTATCTGAAGTTATCTGAATGGTTCAATCATGCCCAAGGATGTGGAAACTTATGTGGGACCAAATGTAGATGCTTAAAAATTCCTCAATTGCCTGTTTTCCACCCTTTCAAAGCTTTACAAATACAGTAACAAACAGATGATCCAAGTCTGTGCTCATTTTCTTTTTTTTTTTTTAATTTTTAAATTTAATTTTATTTTTTAACTTTACAATATTGTATTGGTTTTGCCATATATCAACATGAATCTGCCACAGGTATACACGTGTTCCCCATCCTGAACCCTCTTCCCTCCTCCCTCCCTGTAGCATCCCTCTGGGTCGTCCCAGTGCACCAGCCCCAAGCATCCAGTAATGTGCATCAAAACTGGACTGGCGATTCGTTTCATATATGATATTATACATGTTTCAATGCCATTCTCCCAAATCATCCCACCCTCTCCCTCTCCCACAGAGTCCAAAAGACTGTTCTATACATCAGTGTCTGTTTTGCTGAACATAATATTTTATTTTTAAATTTTACATAATTGTAATATTTTAAAACCACTTGATTCTTTGTTATCCTTCAATATTTTCTGGAAGATTTGTTTACCTGTGATTGCTAATTTTCTGGACAGAGTGACAATAATATGCTTTGGATCATGTGAAGAGCTGTGAAACTGTGCTGTTGCCTCCCTTATCCCATGCTTCTGCTAAACTGG